>NC_056731.1:749871275-749946275 GCF_019279795.1 Protopterus annectens
GGCAGTATTGATGGAATATACCAATACATTATGGCAAGCATTCAGCAGAGGCCACATATGCTTGAGCAAAAAATAAAAATATTTTATGATATTGTAATATTTATATTTTGCAGGGAAAAAAACTGCAAAAATGAACTATGCTGAAAATGTACTACAGCAGGCCGGAGTTCAACAGGTAATGTTGGTGAAGAGTCTGCAAATGTATCCTAATATCTTTAGACAACCTGTACAGAGGTGAGTCAGATTGCAGCTGAGGCAGCTCTCCAATCAAGAAATAACAGAGTGATGCAGGTTGTATAGAGAATCTGTGCAGGCTGCATGTGGGATTTGTGCACTCCACATGTCTTCCTATAGCCTGTGAGTTAATCCTGCTCCAACATAAACAAAAGTGCATCTGAGCATTGGTATACTGGTCTCTGTGAAATTCCAATAGGACATGACTTATACTCTCAAATATATCCCAGAAATCTTTTAGTAGTGTACTAGGATAGTTCCTGGTAGTTATGTGCAACAAGGTGGATGAATTCATCCATTTTCCATCAACAAAATGTGAGTGGCAGTCTGACAAGGGATGATTCCATGCCATATCCAATTTCTCCCCTGTCATTGGTGCAATTGACTGCAGCCACATAACAATCAAAACCCTTCCTGGAGAGAGGGTACAGAGCTGTACTTAATGGAAAGTGGTGGTCATTGCTCAATTGTCAGGCAGTGTTCTTGGCAGACAGCCTCATCATTACCCTGATGGCAACACTCCCTGGTACTTTGCACAATACAAAGGGTGAGATCCCTGAGGAGCTACTACTTGATAAGTATGCTTGTATATTCTATGCTCCCATACTGTTATATGATGTGATCATGCTAATGTTCTGTAAAGTTATACCAACAGGTGACTGCAGTCATCTGCTAGAACTCCATCCATGCCTGCTGAAGATACATTCAATAGAGAACACACCATAAGATGGAACACCACTGAGCAACTGCTTGGCTAAAATCACGTTTCAAATGTCTGGACACATCCAGGGGTGCTATGCAGTATATACCCCAAAAGGGTGCACAAATGGTCACCATGTATGTTATGCTGCACAATGTGATCACGTTAAACATGGTAGCCTGCCATCTCTAGATGTGTGTGGTCTACCCCAAGAACTCTGGATGTCTGAAAGGAGCTATGACATGCTTCAAAAGATGATCATAAGGACACAAATAAAAGAACATCCAGACATGAGCTATGAAGGTGCATCAATATATGCTGACACAGGCAATACCTTAACATCTAGCTCAGAACATTGAAACATGGCACACCAGATGTACACATGTACAAAGATCAGCATGTGATATGTATCTATCAGTGATGGTACACCAACACCACTTATGACAGCCACAGTAATCAATAATTTACTTGTACATGAGGAACATCACACATACCATACAAGTATCTAAACTGTGTTTTTCTGCAGCATTTGCATACCACGTGTTAACAACTAAAATAAATTTATGAGGATGGCTATAGGGAAGCACTCATTTTTAGAGAAGGAGGACTATAGTACAGGTACATTTAATTACTGTGGAAATATTTGTATGCATATGTCCCACATATGGTCAGTGCCATTATAAGATATAATGCCAAAATATATTAGTTGCATACATGTTCTGTACTGTGGTTGTGTGGTATAGTGTGGTAGGAAATTGGTTGTTTGGGCGTGGGGAGGGGTAAAGTAGCAAATCACAAGTGGTTAAGGGTGCAGAACTGAAGTGCAATTGAAAAACATAAGTCATGTCACACACCAACATGGTGTGGCTGAATTGCTGTCATATTGCAGGATACAAGTTATGCAAAGATGACATCTATAATGACATCATGTAAGACATGTGCTATGCATGGTACAGCAGTGACAGAGGCTGCATGTAACATCCCAGCCAGGAATTCCATGGCCTGTAAAGTCAGTCTGTAACTGACTCTGAGATATCTGAACAACAGTTGATGGTACAATCATGCGTATAATTGTAGTATCAGAAAAGCAATTCAACATCAAGCTATGAGGAAGCACACAAGCTAGGATTATAAGGCTACTGTGCATGTTGGGAAATGTACAAAAGCACATGTGGATCCTATGTGTATGCTGTGTCTTATAAAAATAGGACTCTTAGTTGCATAAGCATGTGCTATTATTCTCTGGAATGCATGTGTTATGTTGATGTGAAATTTACTTATTGGCAGTGCCTAGAGAAAAAAATGTACCATGGAAAACACAGGTATGCTGTTCCATGTATACCTGCACAACCAGTTGTGGCAAACAATAAGAACATGTTCATCACCAATTACTTACACAACAATGACAATGTGATTGTATGTGATGTTTAAAACAATGCAACTGTAGCAGAATGATAAACATGCTAGTCATAAAATCATGTATACTACAATGTGATGTGTGCCATACATTGCCAAGACAGATTAACACAAGATGTCAAACCAGTTTGTATGTGACATTTAAACTGCAGTGACATATTTTAAGTAAATCATACAAAATAGTATTCATGTGGCATTGGACTTGTCAAAGACCACTAGCAAGTGCAGTGTATCATAGTCACTACAGCAATCATCACCGTCTCTCACACACACACACGCACACACACACACACACACACACACACACACACACACACACACACACACACACACACACACACACACACACTGTGATACATGCCATGGTAACAGTAATGTAGATGAGGTAATCCATGCTGATGGCTTATGGCATGGTCTTAGCTGCAGCTGCTACATGAGGAAACCTCAGTCCCACAGTGTTGTACCTCATATCTGCTGTAGTGCCCTATCTAGGGTGGGACATTGTAGGGGTCTGTGCAGTAGCACATGGTATGTTTCATGACATTTCAGCTTGTGTTTGAGCATAGTGATCCACAACAGCTGTATGTGCACATTGCAGCACAGGGAGTATGAATGAATAAGTTCCACCAATAAGGAGACCAAGAGGAGGTCTCCCTCTATAGCATACGGATACTATGGGACAGGGCACATATTGCCCAGATACTGTTGCATCCTTGCTCAATCACAGCCAAGACAAGGTGCATTATAGAGCTTACAAATGATAATACATTATCACGATGCCCAGCCAGTGCTAACATGACCTCACCAAGGCTGGACTCCTAACTCCTGAGCAACAAACAGATGTAGAGTGTCACTTGCTTAGCTGCATGAATAAGTGCAAGCAATTATGTACCATGATTGTGGTGTGATGGATCTTGTGCCTCTAACAGCGGGTATACAACTTCAGACACACTTCCATGCATCACCGCCACCTGGGCATTTGCTATATCTGCTGTCCATTGTGGAGCTGTCTCATCACCACTGTCAGAATCAAGTGGGGACAATTGTCCAGGGTCTTCTTCTTGACTAGTAGCTGATGATCCACTATCAGCAGGCTGTCTGGGTTCACTGTCTTCTCTTTCAGAGGAAATATTCTGAGCTACAGGACTGTCACCATTGGGGCTGAACAGATTAAACCCAAGTGCAGTGTTCTGTGTGTCATTAGCTGCAATGCCTCTCTGTACCACATCACTTTCTCTTCCAGGACTAGTGGATGAGTCTGGAGAGAAAGTGGGAAATGGATAAGCTGCAAACACAGACACAAAAATTAAATCAGTAATTACATATGTTCACATATGAAGATCCATGGTAAAACACTTTACAAAAGATATCATATTCTGTTCCACAGCAATGTAATCCTATACATACCAGGCCATCATGTCTGTGGCCTGACAGTATGTGAAGGACCCATAATATAGGACATGTGAGCCTGAAGCCAGCACAGAACATATAATATACTGATTTGACAGAAAGTGGAGCACTTACCTGTCTTGTCATCATTAATAGAGATGTGACAACTCCTACTGGACTATTTAGCTGTCGAAGACATGTACAAGTGATGTTCATTGATTCATAGGAAAATACTAGGTTACTGACCATCAGGGCCTCTATAAGCCTAGCCATGCAATCAAACACAAGTGTGTCCTATGTATCATGGGCATTTATTAGGAAGGGGTATGTTAGTTAGGAAATTTCTAGAGCTTATGATGGGGTAGGTTAGTTTCTGCCTCTGTCTGTCATAGATATGGGACCTGATCCACGGTGAATTTCCAATTTACCATCCGCTGATCAATGTTAATGTGTGAAACATACAACCTCTAAAGTATAGCATGTCAGGCAGCTTGCTAAATGGCATACAATGGGGTGTAGGTATGCAGACCTCAGTGCCACCACCTGGTATACTCCAATGCTGACAAAGGTGCTGCAGGTGGGTAACAGAGGTGGCAGTGTGATGCTAGAAGCAACTGTATGTCTGTCAGTGGCAGAGCCGCAGGCCTCTATAGCATCACACTGTCATCTGTAGTAGCCGATGTGCATAGCACTGTGAACCATAATGGCACTGCACTGACAATGACTTTCCCTCAGAGTCTTGCTGTGGCTGCTCAAAGTATTGATAATGCTGGAAAAATCATCCTACAGCTGGTTTCTCAAGACTATATCAGCCATCCTTCTCAGAAGATTTCTGCCATGCTCCTGTACTGCATCAATTATTATCTCATTTTCACAGAAAAAGAAGTTTTCCTTCTTGGAGCATGATGGACTCATCTAGAACACACAAAAGTGATGTGGCAAGAATAAGGACATCATTTGTGGTATACCTACTCAATGCTTCTTTTTAGGATAAAGTCAACTATGCATGCATAGAATATGCTTTGTTATATACGCTACTTCATGGCAACATACCTTGTGAATTGTACTCTAAGGAGTGGGCACTGTAACTTTATCAATATGCACTCCAAAAGATATCATAAACCTGTGCAAAGGATAACACAGATGTAAAATTATACAACCATATATATGTGACACACCATCATACAAGTAGCAAATGTGAGGTTCAAGCCATAAACTGGGTGGCTGTACATGCTACAAGTCCCTCAATTAAACTTTTGTACCAGCAGCGCTGTAATGCTCAGGAATATATACAGACCTTTAAAAAGTGTTTCAGTGATAAGTGAAACATCTCAGATAACCATCACCAATGAAAGACTCTGCAAGTACTGTACGGCTGCATTAAATTGAGTTTGTTCACAATTATGACTGAGCTATTTCAGGCCATCTGAAAAGAAACAGAACAAGGACAGTAATATACTTCAGAGCAGGTCCTTAGCAATTGTTTATAAACACTTCTCACAAAGCAGCCACAATGAAGTATCATATACACATATGTATGTGTTATGATTTTTATTATAAGGAATATGTGTAAAAATGCAGTAAGCTTCACTACATTCTACTATTCCTACAGATTCCATTCTGAAGCACTTTACAAAATTAATGACCTTCTGAATATGTATGATGCAACTGCGCGTACAAAAGAACTGTCAAGAGGTATGTCAAGAAGAGCTTTTCTCCCTGGTCATTTGTTGAAAATGAGTATTATCCTGTTGGACTTTTCCAGTAAACAAACAAATAAATAAATAAAATAAGATCAGTACTTCCAAAGATGGTCTAGGAAGGAACACTGTTAACAGTTGTCTTAAGTATCTTTTGTACCCTGCATAATCAATGAGGTTCACCCGCATGGAATGTTCTTGAATTATATTGGTGTGTGCCAGCATAAATAAGTAGATGTTGGCATAAATGCCTGTAGCTTGGAATATATTAGGGATAAATACAAATGTTATTTAATTTGTGTGATACATGCCCATAAACACTGCCCACCCTCAGTGAACCAAATTTAGAAAGTAACTCTGCGAGTGTTACAGTTCATTCTGTCTCTGTAAATGGCTTTTGTTTGCTCCTTGACCATTTGTTTTTTCTCTCTGTGAACTGAGTAACAGTGAACAATCCTTTACTACTGGATTTACATCAAGTTATTCAAAGGGCAGTGTCGATGAAGACACAATGATAGGGCAGCTTCCAAACCTTCTGGCTCCCTCCCAGACTTTTACTCTGACAACTGATTGGTCAGCCATGAGGAGGGAAAATCAGCAGTCAGAGTAGTAAATCTTCAGGACTCTTTCATCTATATGTTAAGACGTAGCATACTCATATTGAACTAAACAAAAAAGAAATAACCACCAAGCTATCTCCCAACAATAACTGTAGACACTACTAGGGGATGGTGGGTGTTGCAGATGCTGCAGCAGTGAGGAATTCAAACATCTACTGTTATGGGCAAGTTCACCTTATATTCTTCATTCCCACTGCTGCAGTAGCCTTTAGGCTATATGGGTTGATTACCAAAGCCTAGCCAACCTGTGAGGAGGAAGGATATGGATCCAGGAGGCATTGGAGAATAGTCTTAGCAAATCCAGTCTTGGGTCTACACAAAAGAATCCAGCAGTAAATCCTTGTACCAGCATATACAGAGAACAATGTAGCTGCCTCTAGAAAGCTCCTGCAGTCTACCCCTTTCCAAAATGCCATCAAAGAAGACAGGACCCTCAGAGAGTGTGCATTAGTACTGCCTAGAACTGGTTTATCATGGTGGGTAGAACAAAAAGCAACAGCCCAGGACAACCACCTTGAAATCATCTGTTTGACATGGATTGTTCTTTCTTTGCACCAACATAATAATTAAATAACCAGCTGGCTTTTCTAATGGACTTTGTGTTCTGTCAAGATAGTATCTGAGCTGCCTATGTATGTGCAGGGTATATGGAATCCTTTCTCCATGGTAATGAGAGTTAAGATAAAACAGAGACTTATAATCTGATGCAAAGAAAGTCTGAAACAACCTTGGCCATAAATAAAGGGTTTGTTCTTACTGATACCCTATCCCAAAAGCAGACCAGATAGGGTTTACCCTTGAAGAGAGTTAACAACTCAGGAGCTCATCTTGCAGATGTCAAATCAAAGAGAAGAACATTTTTTCATGTAAATCTGCCTGATGCACAGGTTTATATATAGATGTGTTTAAATTTTCCAGCAGAAAGGTTAGATCCCAAGAAGGAGCAACTTGTTTGTAAGGTGATCTTAGGTAAAACACTCCTATCAGAAACCATGTTATTATGAAAATATTGAAGAAAGAGAAGGACTAATGGGCAGACATACTGTTGTAGCCCCAAAGTGTACCTTGACAAAATATTATGAAGGCTAGAAGCTAGCAACTTACACAAATATTTGAGCACCAGTGGTACAGTCCCAGCAAGGACCTTAATTATTGGGTAGGTGCCAACTAGAAAAATTTTCTCATGTCAAGGTAAGATTTTTTAGTAGCAAGATTTCTTTCCTCCTTTAGTACTAGTTGTACCCCCCCCCCCCCCAAAAAAAAAAAAGGTACATAAAAGGTATCAGAATCTAGGGAAATATTTTAGAATGTATTAGACTGGGATGTATTAAACTCCCCCTGTCTTATGTAAGTAGATCCAGGTAGTGAGAAAGCTTATGGCAATTGCCCTTAGCCAATTCCATAAAAAGGGGTCACCACAAATATTCTTGGAGAGCCCTTTTGAATCTTTAGAATTGCCCTGGATATCAATGGAAAGGGTGGAAATTAAAAAAAAAATCCCTGCAAGGGAAAAAAAAAACATCTATTAAATTGCCTGCTTTGAAAGGAGGCCAACAACTTTGAGGTATTCTCCAGAATAGATCAATATCTTGAAGACCCCTCCTCCATTCAAATTTCATTTGTGAAGGTCTTTCCTGATCCTGTTCACTTTATCTGCCACTATGCTTTGCTCTGACAAAAGGTAATTTGCTTGGAAGATTAAATAATAATAAAAAGCTAACTCCCAAGCAATCATAGACAGCCTCTATAGAGGGTACAATCTAATTTCCCCTAAATGGTTAACGTACCACATCACTGTGTTGTTGCCTGTAATCATCAGGAGGTCAAGGGGAGCATAGATGATGAAGAGATTAAAGGCATGGATCACAGCCCACATCCTTTCCAAAATGATGTGCTTTGATCTGTCTGAAGAATCTGACAGACTGATGGACTGCCATGAGAGTTGAGGAGAAAAGACAGGACATGACATAGCTTGTATTTACAGTTTCTTCCAGTACAGTTCCATTTATACAATGCCCAAGATAGGTATATGAAATTTTAAAGGATGCAAGTATTAGGGCCATGTGTTTGTTTATTTATTTATGTATGTATTGATACTATAGAATCTTTCTCATGTACAAATTTTCAAGAGGAATCATGAGTATCACAGATCACATGACCCTAAGAATCTTGAGAATCTCTCTAACTGAAGTCTGAGACTGAATTGAGAAGTTCAACAAGGTTTTCAGATAAATCTTCACCTTCTCTTGGGTCAAACAATATTGCTGTGGAGTGTCTATAAGGCATTTAAGAAGACAATCCTGTGTGACGCTTTCAAGGGGGATTTCTTAATGTTTTTATTCTGGAATCCCAAATTGGTAAGAAGAGTTGAAGCCCAATTACGAGCTCTTGACATCTGAGAGAAGACACTGCAAAGCTAAATAAATCATTCGGATAAGGAAGAAAGAAATGAGTGCTATGAATAGAGTTAGACACTTTGTAAACATGCCTGACGCAGCAGATATCCCAAAGAGTAAAGCAGAGAAGTGATCATGTGACTCAAACCAAGAAGGCCAGATATCTTTTATGTCCTATGTCCTACACTACCATAAAATTTCCTTTCGAAATAAGAACAGACTCTTAAGCATCAACACCTTTAATATTGGAACGTCCCCATACAGAAATATGAAAAAAAAATTAAAAACTGGTCTCTAAGAAGTCTCTTTCGTAAGTACCAGAAGCATTCTGGAATAGAAGCCTTTGCTCCTTGAATAAATGGCACTGGTTCTATTAATCCTAGGGTGAACAAAGCAGAAGAAATTGAGGAAAAACTTCTGTTTGGTTAGGAGGGTGGGGAAGAACTCCCCTGAGGGAAGGCTTTTGTATCCAGTGCCAGCTGCATCCCTCCTGAACCACCATTAACCTCCAGGAGTCTGCCACAATCTGTTGCCAAAAGGGAATAAACAGAGTTAGTTGTTGGGACAGGTTTTGAGAGACTGAGGCAGGAGGGGAGGGGTGAAGGAAGGAGGCCTGCTAGCATAGCCATCCTGAAGCTGTATTCTCTACCTTTATTGAAAGGTTCCAGCTTATTATTGTTTCCTTCCTGCCATCTCTGTTTATTTCTTAAGGGTGAAAGAGGACCTGGGAAATTTGAAAGTGGGGGACCTGAAAAATCTAAGAAATTAATTTCCCTCTGTCAACAAACTGTTTGTGGATCCAAGTGGCAGATAGGCCATAGAAAACTTTTTTCTTTAAAGCTGAATTCAACAGAAAACTTCTGACTTTGTGCAAAGTAATACCTCTTCAAAAATTAGCAGAGGCAGAGACCCCAGAATCTGCACAATCATACATAATTTCAAGGCATATTTAGATACTAAAGACATGTCAATAAGACTTAGATAGGCACAAAGGTCCACATATGGGACTTATAGTTAAGAATTTTATATATATATATATATATATATATATATATATATATATATATATATATGCCAAAGTAGAAGAATAACACAATTCTAACATCAATTCTGTCCCTAAACCTTCCACACTATATCCACAGGGGAAGGCTTGGATGATAGCAATAGCCTATTACCGATCTACTTTTATGGGGACTGCAGACTGTGACTCAGGATTCTTACAGACAGCACAATACGTCTTAAGTCTGGCAGAGGAGGAATAGGCATAGAATGAGGCATATCAACTTAGAACATATTAACAAATCTGTTTAATATGGTGGAATCATTCATTGGTTCACATAAAAAACACCTTATTTATCCTGGGAATAATTTGAAAAAAGAAATGACCTCCTGTGGAGGGTGTAAGAACCAGTTTTCCTCAGCATCAAACTACTGGGCTCAAATATCTGTAGGAGACAAAGCCCTGTCCCTGTCTATGGCACACTCATTTGACCTGTCTTCCTACTAAACAGGTACTGAGGATGGTGTAACAAGACTGACTGTCTGTAACAGCTTCTTAGCTAAGGTAAAAAAAAAATCATCTTTACTTATAGATACCATGTCTTAAATTTAACAATGTCTTACCTTTTGTTTTTTCTTAATAGTTATCTTCTGTGACCAAATAGGAGAGGAATCTGACAATTCTCTTGTTCTCTGACCCTGGACACATACAGTTACATCCCCCGCTCTGGTGAAACACCATGTCCCAGTAAAGGTGGTTCTCCAATGCAGCCAAAAAAACAAGGTTGAGACCCGGATCATGGTGGCTGAAAGGACTACACCAGAGGAAGCTGGATAGGTAACTGAGTGGTATGTGGTGCAACAAATGGCCACTGCAGGGTCACTCACTATTGCCTGAGGTGCTGACTTAGCCTATGTGGTCAGCAAGGGGACTCTGGGAAGTTGTTTTTTTTTTCTTTCTAGGAACTGCAGCATTCAGATTATCAGGAGCAGGGTAAGTATCCATGGTATAACCAAGAAGGATGTACCAGATGCAGCTAGGGTCACTGGAAAGAATTGGTCAGAAGGTAAGTTGTCAAAAGTCTACACAAGCAACACACTTACACTTATTAAGACACAGCCTCCAAAATACACTAATGCACAAGAGTACACTAAAATACTGCCAAAAAACCCTAAGAAGTAAAATTAGTCTGACAGAAATAAATGGCAGATAAGCTGTCACAGCATGAACATGACTACATAACCTGTTGTCATTCCTGCCCAAATTAAACATTGCCCCACACATAAACTTTATTTATAAAGTACAGTTGTGTAAGTTGCACTTACCTATAACTGTAGATGTTCAGATTTGGCACTTATGCAGTAAACTATGAGTTGTACCGTGCCAAGGATACAGCAACCAATCAGCTTCCAAAAGCTTTCATCCCCTCCCACACTGACATGATGGCTACTCATAGCTTACCCCCTTTAGTAGGGAGCTATATAAAATACCAGAGTAACTAAAAATCTTCAGGACTTTCTTGTTGCTCAATAAAAATGGGGAAATTATCCTGAACAAACCAAGATATAAGAAAAAAAAGTCAACATTATGTCCCACAAGAACTATGTACAAGAAGGGGGTGGTGTGTGAGTGTGGCTACTGCAGCACTAAAGAATTTGAACATCTGCTTTTATAGGTAAATGCAACTTAAACAAATGTACTATGTTCATCATTTATACTGCTGCAGTAACCTATGGGTAGACTACCATAGCTTATCCAACCCGGGAAGTGGAATGAGAGGTCCAGGAGCCCATGGAGAATAGTCCTAGTAAAGCCTTCTCTGGACCCGAAAAAGGAATCTAGTTTTTAGTGCTTTGCATATGTATGGATGAAGGACCAAGTTGCTGCCTGTAGAATGTTTCTAGATGTTTAGCTTTCCAGTATGGTATCAGAGAAGCTAAGGCTCTAGTAAAATGTGCCTTAACACTGCCTGGAATGACTTTTCCATGGTAAGAGTAACAAAAAAAAAAATAATAACAAATGACATCCACCTAGAAATAATCTGTTTAGACCAGAGTTGACCTTACTAACTCCCAGAATAGGACACAGATGGCTGTCTAGCTTTCCTAAAGGACTTAGTTCTATCAATATAGCACATGAGTAGTCTATGCGCATCCAGAGTGTATAGAATCTTTCCCCCCTGTTTTTTTAGGATCTGGATAGCAAATAATGAGACTGATGATTTGATTCAGAATGAACTATGAAATAGCCTTGGGCATAAAAAAGATGGGTTTATGCACAAAGTGACCATGCCTCTTCAGAAATCTAGATAGGGTTCTTGCAGTATAAGCTAATTTTGCCTGGGCCAGAATGGAGTCACCACAACAATTTTTAAGTCTTTCTGAGTCTTAGAATTATCCTGGAAATCACTGGAAAGGGTGAAACTGCATATAGGAACATCCCCAACATGGAAATAAAAGCTTTTCTGTTTTCCAGATCTGCTTGTAGGGAGTCCTGGAACAGAATCGGTTCAGTTGTCTGTTTTGAAAGGAGATGAAACAATCTACCTGAAGTGTTCCCCACATCTGAATCAACTCCTGGAAGACTGCTTTGCTGAGTTTTCACTCATGTAGGTCTGCCCATGATCTGCATAGCTTGTCTGTCACACTATGGTTTCTCTGACAGTATGTAGGAAGCTTGAAAAAATGTGTGGAGTGTTGTAGAACTAACTCCCATGCAATCACTGCCAGATAACACAGAGGATACCACCTGGTGCCCCCTGTTTATATACCACATCACTGTGGGGTTGTCTGTCATGATCTACAGGGGACCTGAGGTTCAAGGATGATGCAGAGATTTTATGGCATGAATCAGAAACAACATTTCTTCGATATTGATATGCTTTGAAACTGCACCCCTAGCAAATTCTGAGGAATTGGTCAGTACAGATTGTGTTGGGGTGAGTGAACAAAAAGGGAGAACTGTATTATGAACCATCTGATCCCTCCACTAATGCAGTTTTTACTTGATGAAGCTCAAGAATTTGTAACTCCAGGGAATGAAAATATGTTGGGTCCTCATGTTTTTGAGGGACCACTGAATTTTTCTCATATGCAATCTTGATAAAGGAATCATAAAAATCATAGAAGCCATAAGGCCTATTATTCTGATAAATTCTCTGGCAGTTGCTACAGACTGTGAAATAAAGCTCAGGAAGACTTCCAGATACAAATCCAACTTCTGTTGAAGAAGGAAAGCCTTTTGAGACCCAGTAACTATTAGACAACCCGGAAACACAATCGGGTGTGGAGTAAAGGTGGACTTTTGCATATTTATCTGGTATCCCAGATCTTCTAGGAGGAAGATACTTGTACTACAGAGTCTTGTCAACTGAGAAAAGTAACTGTGCAAATACACAAATTGTCTAAATAAGGAAAAATGTGGATACCCTACAATCTGCAGTAAGAAACCACTGGGGCTATGCACTCTTGGTGCAGGGGACATCCAAAAGGGTAATATTGTTAACTGATAATATGATCCAGGCCCACAAACTCTTAGACATGTCTTGAAGTTACTTGCTATTGGAATGTGGTGGTAAGCATATTTGAGGTCTAACATTACCATAAGACTGTGATCTGGTATTAGATTTAACACTGTTTAAAGGGTCAACATCTTGAACACTAAAACTGACAGAATAAAAATCCTAAACTGGTCTTCAAGAGTGCTCCTTCTCTGGAACCAGAAACATTCTGGGAAAAAAACTTTTTTCTTGCTGGATCTGCAGGAACATGTCCTATGACTCCTGCATCAAACGTGTTGGAGCACTGGGGGGAAATCTGTGTGATTGGGAGGGTGAAGGGGGATTTCTCTGACAGGAGGGGGTTTCTCTTCCATTTCTGTGAAAGAGGAAGATATGCTGGGCAGGAGATGGGAGGGAGGTGATCTGGTTTCTAGCATAGTCATTCTGATGAGGACTGCTGACCATTTTAAGCTACTTTCTTTTTGGAATTGCCACTAGACCCCTCCTGCTATCTCTTCATAGGTATCTCTCTGTTAGCAGGAGTCACCACTTGTTTGTTTGTCTTTTAAAGGGAGCAGATTATTTGGATGGAAAGTAGTAAATCACAGGAAAAATCCTAAAACCTTCCTCATTAATTTACCTCTCTCATCCCATTGTTTGAGCAGCTGCGTAGTAGAAGGCCCAAATAAAGCCTCCCTATCCAGAAAATAATTCAAGATTTCTGACTTTAAGTCATCTGAAAACATTTGAATATGTACCCAGACAAATCTCAAAACTGTAACTGAAGCAGAAACCCTAAAGACAGTATCAGCATAATCATACACACTTTCAAGGCATGTTTAGAAACTTAAGACAAGTTAGCAATGATATGATTCAATCAAGACCTGTTTTCAGGTGGCTGGGAAGCAGAACATTCTCTCAGACTTTTGGTACATTTCAGCATAAATTTCCACATGTAGCCTTGGTATTTAATTTTTCTAAAGGAGTGAGTAAAGGAAAAAAGGAATACCTTGCCCAGTATGTCCAGAAGTTAACCTTCTTTATTCTCATCTGTTGTTAAAATTAGGAGACATTTCTGCTGGGCATACTCCAAAATGAAAAAAGAGATGTTTGTTAAATTACATAAAGTCTCTCAAAGTATCTACCTTTTTTGGACAGATGGCTGAGTCTGAAACACAGTAGGGAACACTGAAGGCCTCCTCCAAGTTTATCAGAATAGGAAGAATGGGTTCAGTATGTGGGTCTTCTTATTCTTATAAGACATAATATCTGCTCATTTCAGGGGAAACATCCAAATGTTCCCAAGCAGACACATCCCTAAGTCTTAAGTCTGGAGACAGTCTCAGGAAAGGAGAGTCTGTATATCTTCAAATTCAGGTTCACCAACTGAAGAATCTGAGTCTTGGACTATGAAACCCTTGGGTGGCAAAACCCCATCTCCTTCCACATCAGAATATTCTGAAAAAAAAAACGGATGAGGTACATGAAACCCAAGAGTGAATGCCTGCAACAAGCTCCTAGTTAAGGCAATAACATCATTTGTAGCCACCAAAACCATATCCTTGTTGTCACAATGATTAGCTTTCTGTCTCTTTTCTCAAGGGTCATCTTTTAATGAAGACCAAGAAGACAAAGGGATATCATCTCAAGCAAGAGGTCTCTTTCTGCCCCCCCCCTCAAAGACCCTCCCAGTGTGTCTCCAGAACTTAAATGGATGGTTCTCCCATGCACATATCAGACACCAAAACAGCCAAAGAGGACATGTCTGACCCCTGGGCAGTAGTGGCCAGTAAGACTACACTAGAGGAGTTCAAGGAAACACAGTTTCTATCCTAAAGGTACACTTTCAGACAAATAAAATATATAATTTGAAAATAAGGCCTTATGGCTTAAACCAACATCTAGTGACTAGAAGGCAATTCATAGGCTCTAAATGCAGTATTCAAGGAATGTCTGACCAACATTCATGGAAAGCCAGTATTCCTAAAGAGATATATTACAATTATGACAGAATATAATATAGAAAATAAAAAATATCCATTTAATGATAAAAGTTAGTATGGAAGCGTTCTCCAAAATGGTCTATCTGTCTGACAGGAAGTTTTACGTTGACTGCTGATCAAGAAAAGCCTCAAAGCTGCATCTGCACCAGGTGTAAGAAAGTGCTAAAAATCTTTAGTCACTCTGGCTGTTTATGTAGCTCCCACCAAAAAGTGCTCTGCCTATAAGCAGTCTGAGTGATAGTGTGAGAGTGGATGAAAGCCTTTGGAAGCTGGCCAATTGCTGTATCCTTGGCAGGATACAACCCATAGGCTACTGTAGCAATGAGAATGATGAACATATAAAATGTTAGGCTAAGCAGTACATTTTTACATGAAATAAGCCCCCACAATACCTGAAGCTAAAAACAGGATTCCCAGATGTGAAACAGACAGTATTAAAGAAATACAGGGTTTGTTAAAGAAACCACAACATATATACAAATTAAAAAATATGTTTTTTTCTCTCTACATACTAAACACATTAAAATTAAATAAATATTTTATGTGTGGAAAGGTTCTTACAAACAAGACTTATCTGCAAGAAAGGAGCTGAAAGCCCAGCCGTTGCTTTTGTGAAGTATCTGAGCTACTTCTTTGTGAAGTGACAAGAAAGTTCTGAACATTTTCCACTTTAACTGCTGATTTTTCCCTCCTCAGGGCCAACCATTCAGCAGTTAGAGTGAAAGTGTTGTGTCTTTGGCAAGACACAACCCAAATATAGCCTAAATGCTACTGCAGCAGTGGGAAGGATGAACATCAGGGATTTACCAAAAAGGCATCCAGGTCCACCACTAATACAGTTATCTGCAACACTGACTATCCCAGCATCTACAAGACTGGATCACTGAGGTTTGTAGTGCCATGCTAGAACCCTACAGTAACTGAGATGTCCCACACCTTCACTTCTTCTCACACTAGTAATAGCTTACTAATTGGGGGACTGTATATTATTACATGTGCTTTTTACCGTCAGTAACAACATGGCATGTACCTGTACTCATTTCTACAATAACAGGGAAAATACAAAAGTCTATGTATGCAAGTAAGGTGAGTAAATGGGTCTAGTAGAATAAAACTGTGTATGTAAATGAAGTCAAGATTCTCATTACTATCACCATCTGTATGTTTTTTCTTGTAGTACTTGTCCAAATTGAAAATGCCAGTGCATTGTAGTACTTGTCCAAATTGAAAATGCCAGTACATTGCCTGTATACTTGTATAATGTAAGTGTAGGCAGCAAATGATTCAGCATTCTATTAGTATCCTATGTGAGAAGATGTTAAGGTGTGGGGCATCTCACTTATTGTAGGGCTCTTGTAAGACACTACAAACCTTGGAGATCCTATCTTGTAGCTGCTGGGGTGCTCACCATTACATATCATTACATCAGTAGTCGACCTGGACTATATATAGTATGCTACTACTACATATGCCATTTAGAAAGTCTAACAGTTGTTGGATTGTGATGACTAAAATGAACAATTAATTCTGTGTAATAAGTAAATTAAATGGAATGAACTAATTTGGCTCAACAGGTACAGCTACAGCTCTGGTTGATGTTTAATAATAACAATGTAAATTCAAGGTTTGCTTTTTTCTTTTTCCTGATACTTATATGACATATTTAATTATGATGCTTTATCACTACTGGGATATATATAGGATCATAGGAACATAGAAGCTTACTAGGTTAATGGGCCCAGGGCCCTTACAAGTCTAGTCAAGTCCAACCTGTGTTCCCAAGGGTGTCTGGTTCAAGCAGTCAACAAAATCAGCACCTATTGCCCCTGTCCAAGAGGGACACAGGTGGAACCCCTGGGATAAATTTCTGGTTACCCTTCCAATGGTGACCAAACCCAAAGTTTCCCTACTTTGGAGTTTGGCAGCTAATTCCTTCCAAGCAAGCAACAACAACCTTGGACAACTGCTCTCTTATCACCAGTTGTTTGGATCAGGTACTGTCCTAATATACTTTTTTGTGATACAATATTGTCCTTTGGCTGCTACCTTGGACATTGCTAATCGCCTGGATGAGGTACTGCATATTCATCTTTTCGTGATATAATATTACCCTTTGGCTGTCAAACAGTTTTTTTCAAAGATAATTTTTTATATATACAACAACTGTTGGGACTCGAACTAATGTGTTTCTATCGGCCTTAAAGACTTATATCACGTTTGTATCCTTTTGGATATACAAGGGCGATTTGGTATAGTGCTTTTGGTTGTACTGTTTGGTTTGGGATAACATCTTGGTGGGGACGCCATCTTTTTTACTTTCTGCTATTCACGCACATTTGGGATCCATTAACAGCAACTCTTGTGGCCGGGCGGTACTATCTATATGGATGTAGAAAGAGAACGACTGTTGGGTGGACTTTGGACTTCACATTTTTGGAACTAGGAATCATAGATTGGTGATTATGTACAAACTGTTCCTGGTTTATGGCTGCTAGAATGTGCTTGGATTATCTTATATAAGCTGCAGTTGGGGGCTTCACACCATATTTGTAATTGGCATGAAACACCATTCTTTTGGATCACCATTTAATATAACTATTTGAGTGATCATTCAAACTATATGTATTAAGCAAAGTGCATGTTTGTGTTCACGTTTTTTGTATCATATATGTGATCCTATTTGTTCTCAAGACAGGTCTTTTTTTATTGTTTCGACAATAATAATCTATATTTTTACAGGCAGGAATATATTCAAACAGTAGATGTTTTGGGGCCTATGGTGGATAGGGACTAACAATATTTGCTATAGCAGGCTTATGTGACTTTCTATTACAATTTCATTATTTAGGATTTTCTAAGGTTTTTTCCTGGTTGACATAAGCACTTTTGGGGTGATGCTACATTGATACATCAGTTAAGCTGGTGGCTTGTTTTATCATATTGCTGTTCACCAGGTTGTTTGTAGACACTCAGCAATAACTTTTTTTTTGCTTTTTATGGTTATGACAACTGCATACAACTTTCACAGCAATTGCTGACAATACAGACCTTCACATTGACATGGATATTTCAAAATAGGATTCAATTCCATACCAAATATTTATTTATTTTGGGAAACTTTTGGGGGCTTATTTTTGGGCTCCTTAATACAGATCGTATATGGTCTTCAATAGTTAGATGTGGGCTTTTATTGTAAATTATAAACCTCAGAAGGAACATCTTGCTGTTTAACAGGAATTGGTGGATGATTTTTTGGTTTGGCTCCAATGACATACCACGGAAATATCCAAGTATTTTGGCCATAGGGTGTTACCTGTGACATTATATCATGTAGATATTGGTCATATTTATATATGAGATACTCCTCTACCTAACTTGGGGCACATCTATTTGTGATTTGTGGGGATGGAGACGAAATGACAGTCCTCTTTTCTAAAATAGTGTACCTATGAATTGATTGTGATAATTTGTGTTCACAGATATAATCAATCATTTCATATTTTTTGACCTTAAGAGTTTTGGATAGGTGGCAGAGACGATTGTCGGCCGTCCTTTACTGTTTGTCATCTTATTTAAGGTATTATTTTATTTTGATTTTTTAATTTATGACATCTTGGAACTCTACATTTACAGCTAACACATATATTATTGGGTGGCAAAGACGAAGGTCAGCTACCCATACATAAATTAAATATACAATTTTTTGATGTTGGGCCGATATTTGACAAATGTTTTTTATAAGTTGTTTTATAGCCTCTTTTGCCTATATTCATCTACCAATCACTGTTTATAATTGAGTGGCTTGAGGTGTGATCCTTTAGTTATGCCTGATCTCTATGTGGGGACCTTATAACTGTAGTCCACTTAGTAACACTTTCAACAATATATATTTGTTTTTTCTTTTTGGTTTGGATATTGAAACTGTTTTCAGAGTGGTTTGACAACCGTTAATAAGTATTTACACCAATACGATTTTTTATACTTATTGATCATATCATATTGACTTAGAAAGTTCTTTTTAGGACATTTTGTCATCCACTCATTGATTAGGAATACGCATAGACATGGATTTCACCAAGCTATTGGAGGGACTGTCAGCAGACCATGATAATTTAGAGATTTTTGGTCTAACACAACCCGATTCAACAAATTCCATTTTAGGAAGGGAGGATACGACAATCATTGTGGTGTCTTATTCCAGAAAATGACAAAAATATGAGGACACTTAGGTCCAACATATGGCACCTCAAATTATTTAAAGCTTATAAGCTAAGGATATCACACTAAGAGGTTTAAGAGTCTTGATCCAACCTTTGGTAAACTAGATAGATGACTAACTATCACATGACTGGACCCAAGCACAACATAAAGCATCCATGCTCTTTGTTGATGCCCTAACTGAATATTATGAAAGAACAATTAATCAATGCATATTAGAGGTTACTGCCAATTGTGAAGAGGTTAAGGTCTATGAGGCAGAGCCCTTTTTTAGTAAACATTTGTATAATTTGGCTAAAGATCTATTATTATTAGAGGAATAACTTATTAAGAAAAAAACACAAAAATTCCAGAGAGATACTATGGATTATGATAAGGATAAGCCTTTTGTGACACAAAAAAAATGTATGTTTCTATGGTTCTGGTCCCAAGGCAACCAATAGGAAGAAAAGACCATGATCTATAGTAAGAAATAAAGAACAGGGCTACAGTGGGACATCAGGGAATGAGTCATCCTCTATCACTAATTTAGATTCTTTATCTACTCAAGAATCTCCAGCGGCCAAGAAGAAAGCAAATAGAGACCCTTTAGGCGTAAGAAACACAGAAAACACAGAAGGAATACACAACATTCAATAGTTATTGGAGAAGATAACATCTCATTGAATATTGATAATGTACATAACATCTCCTCTTACAATTTGTCGGAAACTGAAATAAAATTGCTTAAAAGGGGTCTCAACTTTGTACCATCTTTCTTGGTTCCTGAACATACCCTGGTTAATGATGTCAATGATTTTTGCCGATTACTTAACCGAAAAATATTTTTTTCTGATACACAGGATACACAAAGACCTACTGATTTTCAATTTGGGAAATCTAGCTTTATGCTTCCCATGGACAAACATGTTGCAGTGTTCAAGGAGTGTGTATTCAACAATCTTCATTTTCATCATGAAACACACCGTATTAAACATAATCTATCCAGACCCGAAGAGCTAGCCCTACAAAATCTTAGTAAGAAACAGGATTTAGTCATTCTGCCAGCAGACAAGGGAGGGGCGGTAGTTGTCATGGACTGGAATATGTATTATGTCGAGGCAGAGAAACAGTTATCAGACGTCCGTTCTTACATACAGATGGTCCTAGATTCAACTCCTAATTTTAAAAAAGAAATTGACTCTTTTCTAGACCTAGCCATGGAGGAAGGCATCATTTGTCAAAAAACTTGTAAACAACTTAAGGTTTCTGATCCCCAACCACAATATCTTTATTTATTGCCTAAGATACACAAACATTCTACTAATCTTCTGGGACGACCAATAGTATCTGGCAGGGGTTCTTTAACAGAACCTTTATCAGCTTTTTTAACTGAATATTTACAGCCTTTGCTACCTCTGGTTAGGTCTAGAATTAAAGACACTACACAATTTCTTAATATCATCCAGGACACACAATTAGAACCAAGTTGATATCTATGTACACTAGACATCACCTCATTGTACACCAGCATCCCACATTGGGTAGGACTAGAGGCTATTAAATTCTGGCTTGATAGATCAGATCTATACACTCCAGGTTTTAGCACATTATTAGTTTGTTTGATGGAACATGTGTTGTCCAAAAATGTTTTTTACTTTAATGGGGAGGTGCCATTGGCAGGTCCAAGGTACGGTGATGGGAGCATCCTTTGCTCCCAGCTATGCCGACCTTTTCATGGGATATCTAGAGGAACAACTCATATACGATGACAACCATAATATATTCTTGGACCAGATAGACATTTAGCGACGCTATATGGACAATTGTTGGATGGTGTGGTGGAGTGATGTGCTCTATGCCAATGAGTTTATAGAATACCTCAATGAAAACAAATGGGGGATCCAATTCACACTTAATATTGAACATCACAATATCACCTTCTTGGATGTGTCTATTACCAGACAGATGGATCACACATTGGAAACACAGGTATATAGAAAGTTTCCACAGTATAACACCCTATTACATGCTTCCAGCCATCACCCATGCCACATCATCCGAAATATCCTCAAATCTCAATATCTACGTATT
Source organism: Protopterus annectens (assembly GCF_019279795.1). Lineage (NCBI taxonomy): Eukaryota > Metazoa > Chordata > Ceratodontiformes > Protopteridae > Protopterus > Protopterus annectens. Next base: position 749,892,524 of record NC_056731.1, read on the forward strand.
AAACGTATTTGTTCCACTGAACAATCTCATGGGCCCTGCCAACATGATCTTACGCAAAGATTTCTCAACAGAAGTTACCAGGCAGAATCTTTGAATCAGGCATGGAGTTTTGCTGATCAACAGGACAGAAGTCAGCTATTACACTATAGGGACCAAACCACTTCTAACAAATATACCTCATGACCCATTAGGTTAGTAACTACCTTTGGATGCAATACAAATTGGTTTAGGGACATTATCAACAATCATTGGAAGAAGAAGAAGATTGGGATATTCTGTTGGCCCATGAAAACTCTTACACCTCATTGTTCATTTTCATATCGCAGTGGCAGAACCATCAACTCACATTTCACCTATGTGAGGCTAAGAACTTGCTGTATTCAACTGGACGTATAAGAGAATTGAAGTACCTTTATCTGCACTTTTTTTTTTCCAAAAATACAGTATTTAAATTGATTTTAACTGTGTGTTGCAGGAATATTAACTGAACTGGAAGTTTTGACTCTGCTCTTCAGTTAGTCCCACCCACCGTCCCTGTTTTTGTTTTGGTGTTAATCTTAGTGGCCTTGAAACTGCCCGCTCCTCTTGTAATTTGTGTTTGGATACTCCTTCTGGGCCCATCTCATTTGCTCACTCAACTGAGTGCAGTGAGATCATATTCTGATTTCAGGCACTCCTACTGTGTACAAAGAGAGCATCTGGGAAACAGAAAAAAAAATTAAGCTTGTTTCCTGCCTTTCCTGTTAAGTGGTATAGACTATTTCTAGGCTTCTGAGCCCCCAAGCCCTTCTGTGTTGGAGGGAAGCCTTATAGCTTAGTTTTTTTTTCTTATAACTAGCCAGTTTTCTAGTTTCAGCACTCAAATCTGTTTCTTTGATCTCAGCACTTGTTCAGAAAAAAAAAAAAAAAAATTTCATCTGCTTTTACTGTACTTGTGTTTCTACCTACTTTATTTTACTTTTGCATCATCTTAAAAGTACTCAATTGTATTTATTACTGCCTGGTGTAACTCATTCTAAGCCTTTTGGTTTAAACACTTGGGCTTCGGACCAGTTGTTTTGCACTGAGAGGGTATGTGGTCTGCACTGTAGTGGCAGAACAGGTAGCTTACATCCTTCTAGGTTGGGAACTGCTGATTGAGGGCTCAGTGTCTGTTATTCTAAAAGTGTATTAATTCTGGTTTAAGCACTTGGGCTTTCAGGCCAGTTATTTTTCATTAAGAGGGTTCGTGGTCTGCACTCTTGTGGGAGGAGAGGCTGGACTCTGCCCTTCTGAGCTGGGAATTTCTGGTTAAAGGCTTATAGTGCATGCATATCTGAACTGCTTCTTACTGAAGTTGGTGCGCCTTGTTTGCTGTGGCATAGACTGGATTCGGGCCTGCTGGATCTAGCTTTGTTTGTGTAACTTGAGCACTAATCCAGGCATTCTCTAAAGTATTCAATTGTATTTATTACTGCTTGGTAGTAACTTGATTAAAGTGTAGCTATCATTCTAAGTCTTTTGGATTAAGCACTTGGGCTTCAGACCAGTTGTTTTACATTAGGAAGGTTTGTGGCATGCACTGTGGTGGCAGGACAGGTAGCTTTCATCCTTCTAAGTTGGGATCTGCTGATTGAGAGCCCAGTGTCTGTTATTCTTAAAGTGTATTAGCTCTGGTTTAAGCACTTGGGCTTCAGGCCAGTTATTTTACATTAAGAAGGTTCGTGGTCTGCACTCTTGTGGGAGAAGAGGCTGGACTCTGCCCTTCTGAGCTGGGAATTTCTGGTTAAAGGTTTATAGTGCCTGAATATTTAAACTGTATCTTACTGAAATTGGTACACCTTGTTTGCTGTAGCATAGACTAGATCCAAGCCTGCTGAATCTAGCTTTGTTTATATGCTTGTTGTTTGTTTGCTTGTTATTTCCCTGGAACGCTAATTCCACCTAATACACGGCTTCTCAGCGCTTCTGTGGATCACTAGTGATATCTGCATTACTTACTGTACTTATTTCCTTGTTTCACTTGAAAGAAAGTTACTGTTTGTCGTTTTTGCATTTAAGTTACCTGTAACACATTGCACTTAAGTTACCTGGCACTTGCTCGCTAAAGCAATTATATAAGTCAGCACTAAAAATTAAAAGCACTACACCCTCACTCCCCACTGGCCCTTGTTTTCAATTATTAAGGAATTCCCAATATTATTCTAGCATGTCCAAAGGTCAGTTGTCAATCTCCTCTCCGGTCCAGCTGGTGAATCTGGGAATCTTGAGGCAATGTTACAACTGCCTCATGTACACTGACAACCCTCTCCTCCTCCCAAACAAATTCCAACACATGTGAGAGATGCAACCATATAGCCAAACTGGAGGCTAAGATCTCTCAACTCAGTACTGGCATAACCAGTCAGGAGGAGAAGGAAACCACACTCACTACAATTACAGCCTCACATAGACCTACCACGACAGCAAACCAAACACATAATCACACAAAATCATACTCGGAGGCTCTAAATAAAGATCTGCCTAAGCAGCAGAGACCTCCAAAGCAGACACCCAAGCAACCGCTACCCCAAAACAAAACACATGCAACACATATCTCACAAAGCCAGTGTGCCGAACAGTCACAGCCCTTAAGACTAAACAACACACCTGATACACTTGTAATAGGTGACTCTATCATCAGGCACACTGACGTCCCGCTCACCAGGCTGAACAAGGAGAGGGTCACGGTGAGCAGCCTGTCGGGCGCTTGGATCTGCCACATAACACAAGCACTCAGGTCACTCCAAGGCAAGTACAAATATGACTCAGTCATTGTCCATGCTGGTGTGAATGACCTGAGACATACCTCCCTGGACTACATGAAAAGAGACATAAAAGAGCTCTCTGAGCATGTAGCCCAGGCCGGTATGACCCTGACCTTGAGCAGCATCTTACCCTCACCAAGAATGATGCCACAATATGAAGACAAGATGATCAATTTCAACAATTGGCTTAAGTACTGGTGTCATTCAAAGGGGATCCAATGCCTGTCAGCTTGGGATGATATGCTCGACAAGCCACGATGCTTCACTAGGGATGGCTTGCACCTGTCACCCCTGGGCTTTCGGATATTGGCAAAGGCTCTTGCTACCTCAAGGCTCAAAAGACAAACCCACCTCCATAGGTATCACAAGGGATAAGAAACTAAGAGTAATGCTACTCAACGCCAGAAGTCTAAACCTCAAGATGCACGCACTCGAAACTCTCCTTAGCATGGAGAACATTGATATCTGTGCAGTAACAGAAACCTGGTTCAGGGCTCCCGAGAGCACCCCAGCACTACCAGGTTATACCTCATACCATGCTTTTCGGCCCCAAAACTTGGACCGAACCACAAAAGGAGGGGGAGTATCGATATTCATCAAAGATACCCACACCTCCAGGTTGGTGGCAAAGCACGAAGCATCAGAGACTATCCATGTGCAACTAACAGTGGGTAAAACTGCCTTCCAGTTTCTAGCCTGCTACAGACCACCCTCCCAAACCCAGGAACCCCACTCGGCCTTTCTGAGAACACTGGAAAATATGAAGGTCTCTCCAAACACCATTATATTGGGTGACTTCAACTACCCAAACATAGACTGGGAGCATTACTCTAGCTCCAACACCCTAGCCCAAAGGTTCCTAGAATTTATAAACTCAAATGCTATGGAACAACTGTTACCACTCCCACAAGAGGGGAAAACATACTGGACCTGATCATCACCAACATGGGGACTCTGTGCTCCAGACCAGAAGTGTATCCCTCACTGGTAAGATCAGACCATAAACTAATCTCACTGGATATTCACATCCCGACCCCACCCCCTGCCCAGAAAACCACAGTGAAAAACTTCTCTAAAGCAAATTTCACACTCTTCAAAACCGAGGTGGATTCCTTCAAAGCCCCCGGGCCTGTGGAAAATACGGCCCAGACCGCAGAATCCTTTATAAACGCATTCTATGAACACCTTCAGGAATGCATGGATCATGCGATCCCAAATAAAACCAAGACCCAATCCTCCAAAGGCAGACATCCTGTCTGGTGGACCCCAGCCATAAACAAACTATACAATAGAGGGAGGAAGCTACTAAATGATAGAGCAAAATCCCAAAAAGGGAAGGCATCACTGATCAGTATTAGCAAAAAACTACGGGCACTCATAAAATTGTCTAAGGCCAGCTTCGAGAGAAAAATTGCACAGGACACTAAGGATAATCACAAGGCTTTCTTTAGTTATGTTAGGAACCTGGGTGATAATTCCCAGATATGCTCAGAATTAGTCCAAAATGACAAAAAATACACTGAACCCACAGACATTGCCAACATCCTAGCTGACAGGTTCAGTGCAATCTTCTACCCTCCCACCAAAAGGGCAAATATCTATCCCAGCAGAGTGCTGCACCCCTCACATCTCAGATGCTCAGGTAAGAGCCGCCCTCTCCAAAGCAAAAAACGCAGCATCAATGGGACCAGACGGTGTCCCGGGCTGCGTCCTACATGAACTCCAAGAAGAGCTAAACCCAAACATAAAACTACTGTTCAATCTCAGCCTTACTACAAGATATGTGCCCAAAGAGTGGCATACAGCAACAGTGGTCCCTCTCCATAAAGGTGGTGCCTCAACGGATCCTGGAAACTATCGCCCCATAAGCCTGACTAGCTTGGTCTACAAAGCTATGGAAAGGATCATCATGGACCTCATAAATAAAGATATTGGGGACCTACAGACACTGGATCCTACCCAGTTCGGCTTTGTTAAGGGCAGATCCTGCCTCTTAAACCTGGTTGATTTCTTTGAAACAGTCACCAAGGCCATTGACAAGGGGAAGGTGGTCCATACAGTCTACCTGGACCTTGCAAAAGCCTTCGATACAACCCCACTCGGGCATTATAGATAAGCTCACCAGCTTAAATATAAACCCCTATGTCACTAGATGGATTGCAAACTGGCTCAAGGACAGAACCCACATGGTTAGAATTGCTGGAGCCATGTCAGGCTCCAAACCAGTTACAAGTGGTGTCCCACAAGGCTCAGTCCTGGGACCTCTCTTGTTCGGTATATATTTCTCGGAGGTACAGGCCAACATGGAAGGGCTGTGGCTGACCAAGTTTGCAGATGACTGCAAACTGGGTGCCATAATCGACTCTCCAGCTGACACAAGCATCCTCCAAAAGGGCCTCATAGAAACAGACAACTGGTGCCAGAGCCATGGCCTCAAGCTAAATGCCAAAAAGTGTATAGTCATCCCCTTTGGCAAAAACAAAGTGCCCACAAATTACCACATAGGTGGTAATCCATTAAGTACAGAAGAAGTAATTAGGGACCTGGGGACCCAAGTTGAGAGCAATCTCTCATTTGACAACCACGTGGCCAAAGTGGTTAGAAAAACATTTTATATAGCTCACCTAATCATGAAGGGATTCACATCTAGATCAGGGGAGGGCATCGTGCCTCTTTACTCATCCCTCATCAGGCCCATAATTGAGTACAATGCCCCTTTTGGGATGTACCTTACCAGACACCTGCAGCAACTGGAAAGACCCCAAAAGTACCTCACCAAGAGGATCAAAGGGCTCAAACAGATGCCATATGCTGCCCGGTTAAAGAAACTCCAGCTCTACTTAGTGGCATACCACCTGTTCAGAGGCGATCTGTGCCTGTCGTATAAAGCCATGTCCAAACCGGAATTAATGGACATGCTGCACCTCAGAAAATCCAAATCCCATCGAGCTCACGCTCGAGACTTGAACCTCAGCACTGAAATAAATAGGACATGCTGGAGGGACAGATTCATAACCCAGAGGCTCCCTTCACTCTGGAATAAAATCCCAGTCCAGGTTAGGCAGAGTCCCTCATTGACTCTCTTCAAGAGGAATCTTGATGAGTGGATGGGAGATCATAGGTTTACCCCGGGTATCACTTCTGTGTCACTGTTAGACAGAGGCACAGTATACTAACCTTGAAAGCGGGCATAGCAAAATAAATTTAAAATGGGTGGCGAAAGCCAAACACATTCTGGCTAGGCTTATAAATGCCCTAGGGCAGATAGCCTAATATGAACCTATGAACCTATAAACATCATACCGAGCCAACCAAACAATAAACTACTTTGTTTGGAGACAGATTGTCAGGCTGTATAGCCTGTGGTCATTGTAGTGCTTGTAAACATATGGTTAAAACAAAATAAAAGGTAACTCCAAAAAAACACAAACCAGCAAAAAGAACCAAGGTTCCCAAAGAGGCTTCCGCTTCTAAAGTAGTTCCAAAAGTTGAGACTTATAAAAAACTCTCTTAAGGCTTCGCTCGTAGAAAATCCAATTTATTGTTAAAAACTTTCTTTAAGCTCTGAAATAAAATACACTTTTAAATTAAGCTGTATCTTAACGCAACTTCCTCAGAAGACAACCAAGGCTGTAACCTATTTCCTTATATTTAAAACATTCCTTAATTGTTTAATTAAACAACCTAATCTTCATTGATTCCTTAAAGGAAACTAGGACTATAATTTTCCCATACAAGTACATAGCAACGTGTATTTAATAAAATTTAAAATATTTTAAAAGAGTGTGTTTGTAAAAGTGTGTCATGTATATACATTCAAGAAGCCTAAAATGAATTAAGATAAAATAAAGTAAGATGAAGTTATCCAGATCCCTTTGCTCTAACATTTTTAAATTAAATTTATATTTATAAGTATGTGTAAAATTATGGCCTTTAACCAGTTTGAAATTCATACTAAAAACAATCAGTTGCCTGGTATGCAGGTACCATAAGTTCAGACATCTTTGATCTCATTATACTTGTCTGGGCCATTCCGAAAGGTCCTTAGTAAAGTACTAGTTTTAAATTAAAGTGAAAAAGAGTATATTAAAATTGTAAAGACTCACTCTTTTTCCTATTGAGTCACAATAAATGATCTAATCGGTGCCCATATAATTTCTCTATAACATTAAAGGCACTGTCAACCAGTCCGAGGTCGTAGGATAAATGATGTAATTATGCATAACTGTGCAACCATAAAAAACTGCATATAAAATTTCATATATATATATATATATATACCACAATAACCAAAGACCATATATGTGCAAGCATACAATTATATATAACACCCAGTAGACAAAATGCATTCAAAAACCATATTTCCTGTATATATAAACCAAATTGTAAAACCTAGAGGGAACTATTTAATATTTAAAGTTGTCCTTTAAAATTGCCCTTTAATATAAACTATAAGCTATAACTTTGGAGTCTCTACTCTTAAAACCTCTATTATCTTTCCATATTTTTCAATCTCAGGATACATTTAACCGAGGACATTTCATTAATTCCTGGATGCTGGTTTGCGTTTATTCTCAACTGCCAAACCAGTTCTTTTCTCTCCAGTTTTAATGGTTCATATTTACTTCTAGAGTCCTCACTTATTTGGTCTATAGCTTTAAATTTAAAGCTATGACCCACATTTTCTAGGCAATGACTAGCTAGGGCATTTTCTAATTTCTGTCTACTAATACAGTAGTTGTGTTCATAGATTCTTTCTTGTAGTCTCCTATCGGTTTTACCTATATAGAAGGCCGCACACTTCACACATTTTGCTTTGTAAACAATCTGTTTACTACTACAATTAAATTTGTTTCTAATCTTGTAGGTTATGTTATTCATCGTAAAGGTACGGCCTTCTTCTATATATTTGCAAACGTTGCACATTCCACATTTAGTCATCCCTGCGTTATTAACATTTTTGAAATTTTTAGTTTGCAAAATTTCTTTCAGGTTCATCCCTCTTTTATATGCTATCTTTGGTTTTTCAGGCACTAAGGCTTTAAGATGACTATCATTGGATATGAGCTCCCAGTTTTTTGAAATGATATTTCTAATATCCTGGGAGTCCAAATTAAAAATTGTTATAAGACTACAAGAGTAGTTAAATTTAACTTAATTAATAGGTTGGGGCCCCAGATCTTTCCTATTTGGTTGAATAGTCCCTAACAGTGGTACATAGTTACCTCTTTGTCTCTTGGTTTGAACCTCTATTACAATCTCTTGAATAAACTCATTTGGGTAGCCTCTTTGGAGGAAGAATCTTTTGAGTAAATTACATTCTTCAAAAAAATCACAGTCACGTGTTGTCATCCTCGCTGCTCTCACCAGTTGACCCTTAATGATCGATTTTTTCTGGTGTAGGGGATGGCAGCTTGTGAAGTGTAGGAACATATTAGAATATGTCTCCTTCCTATAAATTCTTGACGTATATTTTCTGTTGATATAGTCTTTTCTCAAGTCTACATCCAAGTACTCTATCGAATCTTTACTGTACTTATGTGTGAACCTAAGAAAGTCTGTACTTGTGTTGAATATTAATAGCAATTGTTCAATTTCTCCTTCATTACCTTCAAAAACCAAGAAAATATCGTCAAGAAACCTAGTATAGAATGTAATCTGGTTCTTAATCATATAATTTTCCAAAATAGTTTTCCTCTCCCAATAGGCCATTACTAAATTGGCGAAACTGGCTCCGCAGGGGGAGCCCATCGCCACGCCTATTTTCTGATGGTATATCTCTTTATTAAATAGTATATAATTATAGGAGAGCACTGTATCCAGTAGTTCACTCACCAATTGAATTTCATTGGTGGGTGCTCCTAACTCCCTCATCAAATGGGATACCCATTCTATCCCTACTTCGTGTGGGATACAAGAGTAAAGGTCTTTAACATCCAGTGTGACCAAATAACTATCAGGCAAAAAAGGCAGGTTGTTTATAGAACGGAGGAAAGACCATGAGTCTTTTGAAATCTGTTTTTCAACTTTAATGTATTTCTGTAGGATTTTGTCTGCTACTTTAGAACAAGTATAAGTTATACTACCCCTACCGTCGACCAAAGGCCTCATGGGTGGGTTTTGTAAGTCCTTGTGTACCTTTGGTGTACCGAATAGGACAGGTGTCCTTATTTTCGGTTGGTATAGGTAGTCGTACATTTCTTTCTCTATCCTTCTTTCTATGTACAATTCTTCGAATAGGGCTTTAACTTTGTGGTGTGCTGAATTCATTTCACTTACTGATGACTTTAAATAAGTTTCACTATCAAGGATCTTTGCCATTTTGTCATTATAGTCGCTGCTAAACATTATAACTAAACCACCCCCCTTATCAGGTTTCATTATCCTAATAGGCGTTTGTCTCAAAAGGTACAATAAGTCCTTTTCTTCTTTGGTAATGGTGCTTTTATAATACTTTTTCTTCTCTTTTAGATTTCTAAGATCGATTTCCATTATTTTCTCTAAGAGAGCCAAAGAAGGGTGCGGAGGGGGGGGGGGGGTTGTAGACACTAGACACAAAATAATCTGTTTTATTATTAAATTTGCCTCCTAGTAATGTTAACAGGTTCAATTTTCTAGTAAACAGTTTTAAATCAATCAATGTTTCTGCTATATTGAACCTAGTTGTTGGTACAAAGGTGTACCCTTTACTTAATAATTCAACAGTCTCACCACAAATTGTTAGATTAGTATAATTGAATATCTTAAAGTCATTCAAAGAATTCAATACAATAGTACAAATGGGACGGTCATCTCGTGGATTCTCATTTATAGTCCCATTGGTTACCGTTTCCTCCTCCTGTTCCCATTCGGCCTCCTGTTCTGTGAAGGACGCCTCGAGGCTTGCCCCTAAAAATTTCTACCTCTGTTATTGTTGTTAAATGTTACATTACCGTCACTACATTACTGTTTAGCAGCGACTATAATGACAAAATGGCAAAGATCCTTGATAGTGAAACTTATTTAAAGTCATCAGTAAGTGAAATGAATTCAGCACACCACAAAGTTAAAGCCCTATTCAAAGAATTGTACATAGAAAGAAGGATAGAGAAAGAAATGTACGACTACCTATACCAACCGAAAATAAGGACACCTGTCCTATTCGGTACACCAAAGGTACACAAGGACTTACAAAACCCACCCATGAGGCCTTTGGTCGACGGTAGGGGTAGTATAACTTATACTTGTTCTAAAGTAGCAGACAAAATCCTACAGAAATACATTAAAGTTGAAAAACAGATTTCAAAAGACTCATGGTCTTTCCTCCGTTCTATAAACAATCTGCCTTTTTTGCCTGATAGTTATTTGGTCACACTGGATGCTAAAGACCTTTACTCTTGTATCCCACATGAAGTAGGGATAGAATGGGTATCCAATTTGATGAGGGTGTTAGGAGCACCCACCAATGAAATTCAATTGGTGAGTGAACTACTGGATACAGTGCTCTCCTATAATTATATACTATTTAATAAAGAGATATACCATCAGAAAATAGGCGTGGCGATGGGCTCCCCCTGCTGAGCCAGTTTCGCCAATTTAGTAATGGCCTATTTGGAGAGGAAAACTATTTTGGAAAATGATATGATTAAGAACCAGATTACATTCTATACTAGGTTTCTTGACAATATTTTCTTGGTTTTTGAAGGTAATGAAGGAGAAATTGAACAATTGCTATTAATATTCAACACAAGTACAGACTTTCTTAGGTTCACACATAAGTACAGCAAAGATTTGATAGAGTACTTGGATGTAGACTTGAGAAAAGACTATATCAACAGAAAATATACGTCAAGAATTTATAGGAAGGAGACATATTTTAATATGTTCCTACACTTCACAAGCTGTCATCCCCTACACCAGAAAAAATCGATCATTAAGGGTCAACTGGTGAGAGCAGCGAGGATGACAACACGTGACTGTGATTTTTTTGAAGAATGTAATTTACTCAAAAGATTCTTCCTCCAAAGAGGCTACCCAAATGAGTTTATTCAAGAGATTGTAATAGAGGTTCAAACCAAGAGACAAAGAGGTAACTATGTACCACTGTTAGGGACTATTCAACCAAATAGGAAAGATCTGGGGCCCCAACCTATTAATGAAGTTAAATTTAACTACTCTTGTAGTCTTATAACAATTTTTAATTTGGACTCCCAGGATATTAGAAATATCATTTCAAAAAACTGGGAGCTCATATCCAATGATAGTCATCTTAAAGCCTTAGTGCCTGAAAAACCAAAGATAACATATAAAAGAGGGATGAACCTGAAAGAAATTTTGCAAACTAAAAATTTCAAAAATGTTAATAATGCAGGGATGACTAAATGTGGAATGTGCAACGTTTGCAAATATATAGAAGAAGGCCGTACCTTTACGATGAATAACATAACCTACAAGATTAGAAACAAATTTAATTGTAGTAGTAAACAGATTGTTTACAAAGCAAAATGTGTGAAGTGTGCGGCCTTCTATATAGGTAAAACCGATAGGAGACTACAAGAAAGAATCTATGAACACAACTACTGTATTAGTAGACAGAAATTAGAAAATGCCCTAGCTAGGCATTGCCTAGAAAATGTGGGTCATAGCTTTAAATTTAAAGCTATAGACCAAATAAGTGAGGACTCTAGAAGTAAATATGAACCATTAAAACTGGAGAGAAAAGAACTGGTTTGGCAGTTGAGAACAAACGCAAACCAGCATCCAGGAATTAATGAAATGTCCTTGGTTAAATGTATCCTGAGATTGAAAAATATGGAAAGATAATAGAGTTTTTAAGAGTAGAGACTCCAAAGTTATAGTTTATAGTTTATATTAAAGGGCAATTTTAAAGGACAACTTTAAATATTAAATAGTTCCCTCTAGGTTTTACAATTTGGTTTATATATACAGGAGATATGGTTTTTGAACGCATTTTTGTCTACTGGGTGATATATATAATTGTATGCTTGCACATATATGGTCTTTGGTTATTGTGGTATATATATATATATATATATATATATATATATATATATATATATATATATATATATATATCTATATATATATATAAAATTTTATATGCAGTTTTTTATGGTTGCACAGTTATGCATAATTACATCATTTATCCTACGACCTCGGACTGGTTGACAGTGCCTTTAATGTTATAGAGAAATTATTTGGGCACCGATTAGATCATTTATTGTGACTCAATAGGAAAAAGAGTGAGTCTTTACAATTTTAATATACTCTTTTTCACTTTAATTTAAAACTAGTACTTTATTAAGGACCTTTCGGAATGGCCCAGACAAGTATAATGAGATCAAAGATGTCTGAACTTATGGTACCTGCATACCAGGCAACTGATTGTTTTTAGTATGAATTTAAACTGGTTAAAGGCCATAATTTTACACATACTTATTAATATAAATTTATTTTAAAAATGTTAGAGCAAAGGGATCTGGATAACTTCATCTTACTTTATTTTATCTTAATTCATTTTAGGCTACTTGAATGTATATACATGACACACTTTTACAAACACACTCTTTTAAAATATTTTAAATTTTATTAAATACACGTTGCTATGTACTTGTATGGGAAAATTATAGTCCTAGTTTCCTTTAAGGAATCAATAAAGATTAGGTTGTTTAATTAAACAATTAAGGAATGTTTTAAATATAAGGAAATAGGTTACAGCCTTGGTTGTCTTCTGAGGAAGTTGCGTTAAGATACAGCGACGAAAAGTGTATTTTATTTCAGCGCTTAAAGAAAGTTTTTAACAATAAATTGGATTTTCTACGAGCGAAGCCTTAAGAGAGTTTTTTATAAGTCTTAACTTTTGGAACTACTTTAGAAGCGGAAGCCTCTTTGGGAACCTTGGTTCTTTTTGCTGGTTAAAACAAAATAGTTTACCAGTAAAAATACATCTAGAGTCTATGACATAAGATGTTTTGGGAACTGCATTAGCGATTGGGTAATCTATTTAGCTACCTGCTTTTGCTCTGCGTTCTACGTAGGACAAACATCAAGACCTTTCAGATTCAGAATCAGTGATCATTTAAGTGATATCAAGAACAAAAGGTTATCCAATGCACTATATAAACACACTTTGAAACACCAAACTGCCAAGTTTACATTTACCATAATTGACAGAATTCAATGCAATAAAACATGTAAATCAGGATGGCATTCTATTTTAAACCAAAAAGAGACAGGATGGATTATTAGGCTAGGTGCATTATTTAATCCTGGCCTGAATGAGTTGTTAATCTGCTTAATTGCTCAACCAATTAATGGATGGTTGTAATTAATTTTATTGACTCTATACCTATATACATGTAGAACTGTCTATACACACTAATGCACTGAAGAAGGCTATTATTCAGCTGAAACCGGTTTGCTGCTTATGGATTTTTGGGTTTGCCACAATAAAAATATTTAAATATTTATTTTGAAACTTCTGGTGCTGGATTTTTTTCTTTTGGAGTCTACCCTTCCAATGGTCCAAATTACGCTTAAATAGGGCCAAAGAGGGGTGTTGTTTAACAGGAATAGGAAGCTTGTTTCAAAAGTGGGGCAACCTCTCTGAGACAATTCTGTCTCTCAAACAAGTTCTGTTGATGTCACATACCTGGTTAAGGTCTTTTGAGCTAAGGATCCATGTGCCATTCGATTTGAGAATGTGCAGCATTTCTGTTAAAGCTGGATCAGACATTGCTCTACATGCAAGGCTTAGGTCGCCTCTGAGCAGTATGTACGGCACAGAGTAAAGTGACAGTGATTTCAGTCTGAAGACCCTGTGTTTTCTTTGTAAGGAACCTTTGTGGTTTCTCCAATTGCTGCAGGTGTTTGGAAAGGAACATACCAAAGTGAGCATTGTATTTTACTATTGGCCTGATGAAGGAAGAAGAGTACAGGGAGATTATAGCCTCTTTTTTTTTCTGGGGGCAATGCCTTTACTTATAAGATGAGCAATACATAAAGCCCTTCTTTACACTGTAGAGACATGGTGATCGACGTTAAGGTTGCTGTGTACCCAGATCTCTTACCACTGACTGTGTGCTTCGGGTATTGCTATTGATGTGGTAGTTTGCAGGAACATTACTGTTACCAAAGGGGATGATAATGCATTGTTTTGCATTAAGTTTAAGACCATAACTTTGGCACTAGCCATTAGTCTGCATAAGACCTTCTTGCAGAATGTTGACATCCCTAGGGGTTTGAATTATCACTCCCAATTTGCAGTCATCAGCAATCTTTGTCTGCCTCAGTCCTTTAGTTTTAGCCTGTACTTCAGAAAAGTAGATTCTGAACAGTAGGGCTCTCAGAACCAATCCCTGTGGAACACCACTGGTTAAGGGTCTGCTGGAGGAAGTGGCGTCCCCTATTTTGACCATACGAGTTCTATCAGTGAGCCAGTTTGCAACCCATCTGACAATATATGGCTTGATACCCAGCTGGGTGAGTTAATCAATAATGCCTGAGTGGGGGATTGTGTCAAATGCCTTGGCTAAGTCTAGGAAGGCTGTATGCACAGATTTGCCCTCATCTAGGGCTTTGGTGACTGTCTCGAAGAAGTCCACCAAGTTTAACAGGCATGATCTCCCCTTAAAAAAAGCCATATATCTTTGTTAATAAGGTCCATGATGATTCATTCCATGGCCTTGCAGACAAGGCTGGTCAGACTAATGAGTCAATAGTTCCTGAGGTCCGTGGATGCACCCTTTTTGTGCAGAGGTATGACGGTAGCTGTTTTCCATTCTGCTGGGATGAAGCCAGTGTTTAGGCTGTGATTGAAAAGCATGCCCGATAGTGATATTAATTCATAGGTTCATAGGTGTGTACTAGTCTAATGACCTTGGAGCCTTTACAAGCCTAGCCCATAGAAGTGCCCTGGCATTGTGCCGCCCGACGTTAATTCGCAGTGTCTCTATCAAGTACAGTCAGTTGAGTGATCCCTGGGATGAACTTTCTATTACCAATCCACTCATCAAGATTTCTCTTGAAGAGGGTTAGCGAGGTGCTCTGCCTAACATGTATGGGAAGTTTATTCCAGAGCATGGGCAGCCTCTGGGTGAGGAACCTGTCCCTCCAGCATGTTCTGTTGATTGTGGTAATGAGGTTGAGGTCTCTGGAGCATGTGGTGCGGAGGGATTGGGATTTCTTTAGATGTAGCATTTCTAAGAGAGTTGGGTCAGACATGGCTTTGTAAGTCAAGCAGAGATCACCTCTAAGTAGGCGATATGAGACAGAGAATAGTCGGAGTGTTTTGAGTCTGTCCATGTAGGACATGTGTTTAATGCCTATGATCCTCTTCCTGAGGTACTTCTGTGGCCTCCAGCTGTTGCACGTGTCTAGTGAGGTACATGCCAAATGGAAAATTATACTCTATGATTAGTCTAATGAGGGAAGAGTAGAGAGAGACAATGACCTCTTTCTTCCTGGATGCAAAACCCTTGGTAAATGAGATGTGCCACATGGAAGGACTTTCTGACCACAGTGGCAATGTGGTGGTTGAAGGAGAAGTTGCTGTCAACCTGCATCCCCAGATCTTTTATAATGCCTTCAGTGTTCAGTGGGCTCCCATTGATGTGGAAATTCATGGGAACTGAGTTTTTACCAAAGGGGATGACAAAGCATTTTTTGGCATTAAGCTTGAGGCCATGGTTTTGACACCAGTCATTGGTCTCAGTGAGGCCTTTCTGTAAGATGTCTGCATCACATGGGGAGTTAATAATGGTTCCCAGCTTGCAGTCATCAAGAGAACTTGGTCAGGTGGAGTCACTTTGTGTTGGCCTGGACTTCTGAGAAGTAGATGCTGAACAGGAGATGACCCAGGACCGATCCCTGTGGGACTCCACTCATGACTGGTCGGCAGCCTAACTTGGAGTCTGCTACTTTCACACTGTGTGTTCTATCTGTGAGCCAGTCTGCAACCCACCTAGTGATATAGGGGTTGATGCCTAGTTTGGTGAGTTTATCAATAATTCCCAAGTGAGAAATGGTATCAAAGGCCTTGGCCAGATCGGGGTAGGCTGTGTGCACTGCCTTACCTTCATTCACAGCCCTGGTGACTGACGCAAAGAAGTCAATCAGGTTGAGCAGGGATGATCCCCCTTTCACAAAGCCAAATTGTGTGGGGTTTAGAGTTTGGAGATTTCCTATCTTTGTTAATCAGGTCCATGATGATGCGCTCCATAGCTTTACATATCAGACTTGACAAGCTAATGGGGTAATAATTCCCAGGGTCTGTAGTCGCTCTCCATTTATGGAGAGGGATGACTGTAGCAGTACGCCATTCAGTAAGGACAAAACCTGAGGTGAGGCTGTGAGTGAACAGGG
Organism: Protopterus annectens; assembly: GCF_019279795.1. NCBI lineage: Eukaryota > Metazoa > Chordata > Ceratodontiformes > Protopteridae > Protopterus > Protopterus annectens. The sequence continues at coordinate 749,908,672 of NC_056731.1, forward strand.
CATACAGATGTGGTGTCAGTTCATTTTGTAGTTCATGTATAACATAGCCAGGGATATTATTGGGCCCCATGGAAGCTATATTTGGCCTTGGACAATGCAGCTTTAACCTGTGCTGCAATAATGCTGAGTGCCTGGCATTCTTCTGGTATTGTGATTTATCCTTTGGGGGGGGGGGTGAGAGGGGTAAAGCTGGCATTGAATCTGTCAGTCAGTGTGTTGGCAATATCTGTTGGCTGAGTATAGGAGGTACCATTGTGCAGTATCTCAGAGCAAATCTGGATATTGCCATGAAGGTTCTTGATATAGCTATAGAAGGCTTTGTGATTGTTTTTAGTGTCTGCTGCAATTCTGCCTTCATAGCTGGCTTTAGAGGATTTGATGAGCGATCTCAACTTTTTGTTGATGCAAATAAGAGAGTTTTTCCAGTCTTGAGACCTCATCTTTTTCTACAACAGTTTCTTTCTTCTCCTGTAGAGTTTATTAATAGCAGGGGACCACCAGATTGGCTTCCTTTTTTTTGGAGGAGAGACTCTTGGTTCTGTTGGGTATGGCTAGTTCCATGCATTTGTGTACATGTTCGTACAGTGCATTAGTGTATGATTCAGCAGTCATGCAGCTATTGTCCATTGGCATGGGTGCCGTGAAGTTAGCCACCTCCATTTTTAAGTCCAAAGTCAGCTTTGGATAAGTCTTTCAAGGTTATTACCTTTGCAGGGAGTGTGGGTGAGATGTGGATTTCCATGGTGATCAGTTTATGGTCGGATCTGACCAGGGAGGGATTGACTATTGATGTAGAGCAATGGTCGCCCATGTTAGTAATAACCAAGTCAAGGATGTTGGTTCCTCTAGTGGGGGTCAGAATGAGCTGGTCCAGGGCATTGGAAATGATGAATTCCAGGAAGTGCTGGGTCAGTGTATTGGTGCTTTAGTAGTTTTCCCAGTTGATGGAGGTATAGTTGAAGTTTCCTAGTAAGGGAGTGTTGGGATAGACCTTGATAGATTCCAAGGTGCTTAGGAATGTAAAATGAGAGTCTAGGGACATGGTTGGGGACCTATAGCAGGCTATGACCTGGATTGCCGTCTTACCCAATGTTAGTTGTACATGAAGTATCTCAGATGTGTTATTCTGGGCTACTAGCCTGGAGGTGTGCATATCCTTTATGAATATGGAGACACCAACACTTTTGGAGCTTCAGTCTATGTTTCGGGGCTGAACGGTGTGGAATGTGTTATAGCCTGGTAGTGCAAAGGTGCTTTCTGACGCTTTAAACTAGGTCTCCATTACAGCACAGATGTCGATGTTCTCCATTTTGAGGAGTGCTTTGAGCAAGTGCATCTTGAGATTTAGACTTCTAGCGTTGAGCAGCATGACCCTTAGATTACATTTATTTATAGCTGTTATGGTGGTAATTTGATCTTTGGAACACCACCTAAAAAGGCACTATAGGGGTGGCAAGAGCCTTAGCCAGTACCCAAAACCCAGAGGTGAGAGATGTAGGCCATCTCTGGCAAAGCATCGAGGACTGTCAATCATGTCATCCCAAGCAGACAGATATTGGATCCCCTTAGAATGATGCCAGAACCTTAGCCAGTTGTTGAAGTCAATAATTTTTTGTTTGTACTGTGGTATAATTCTGGGTGATGGTAGGATAGTGCTCAGGGCTAGTATCATACCTGCCTGGGCCACATAATGCAAGAGCGTCACCATGTCTCTTTTCATGTAGTCCAGGGAGGTGTGTCTCAGGTCATTCGCACCCACATAAACAATGACAGAGTCATACTTGTACTTGTTGTGGAGTGACCTGAGTGCGTGTGTTATTTGTCAGATTCTGGCACCTGATAGACAGCTGACTGTTACCGTCTCCTTATTCAACCTAGTGAGTGAGACATCTGTGTGGCTCACTATTGATATGTGTATTGGACAAGGTGTTTAGCCTTAGGGGCTTAGGTTGAGGGGCACACTGTGGAGGTGAGCTATGTGTCCTGTGGTTTGTGCTGTGCTGTGGTGGTCGAGTGGATTTCTATCTTGGAAGTCTCTGCTGTTTGGGTAAATTTCTATTGAGATCCTCTGCAAAGGTGAGTGTGTGGTTTGTGTTTTTATTTGATAGCTGTGATAGTGGGTGTTCTGGAGGGCTATGTGTTCCATGTGGTGTGGTGCAGGTGTTAACCTTCTCCTCTTGAGCAGGTAGTCCGGTCTTGGCTGAAGAGTACATAGCTTCCAATTTGGTGATATAAGTGCATCTCTCACAAGTCTGAGTGTTGGGTGGTAAGAGGAGAGGGTTGTCTGTGTACATGAGGCAGTTGCTGTACTGCCTCAGAATGACATTAATCATGCCAGGAGGGGTGCTCATAACTAATAAGTACTGGAGTTATTACTGTGAAGAATGACTGGTGCTGATGGTGCTTAGGTGTGCTACAATAATTGCTACAAAAACCTGTTGAAGTGTAAAGTGATTAGGCTATTTGAAGTGCAAGAGAAAAAGAACTGGCAAGATTTAAGGGAAAATCTGAAGAGCAGACTTTCTGTAAGATTTGCCTCAGCTCAGTGCCACAGTGCAGAGCTTAAACAAGTGCAAACCCATGCAAACGCGGGCCTTTAAAGCAGAAAGTTGAAAGGGATGGAAAAACTGCCCAAACAGCCAATAAACTACAATTTTTGGGCCAGAAACCACTCCTGTTGTGGTAGATAGGCTACCTAGTTCTTACCACTCCCACTGATAAGCTAGACTGCTTCTCTCTAACACAGAAAGGCTTAGGGGGCTCAGAAGCTTACAAACAGTTCTGGATACAGCAAATATCTATCTGGACTAGACTAGTTACAGGAAAGGTAGGAAACAAGCTTAGAACTTTTTTTTTTTACAGAAAAGAGGGGACAGAGAAGTGAAGTTTTCACTGAATCTGGCAGCCACAATAGGTTTGCTATATCCACAGGTTCTGTGTATGTAGTACCATTAACTACCAGTTCAGTTCAAATATGGGCCTTACCTTTGAGGTTACGGATGTAACTAATGAACCCCTTGTATTTATTCTTAGTTAGGGAAGCTAATTTGGATTCATAGTTAGCTTTGGAGAATTTCACTAGGAGACTCGTTTGTTTGTTTAAGTTGACAAGGGAGTGTTTTCAGTTTTGAGACCATTCCTTCTTACTCTTAGACAACAATTTCTTTCTCCTATTGTATAGCCTATTAATGGCAGTTGTCCACCATGCATGTTTGTTTTTCCTCGAAGATTTTGCTTTGGTTCTATCAGGTACGGCAGAGTCAATAGAATTCTACAGGTGCTCATATAAAGCATTGGTGTATAACTCAGCATAGGTGTCTGTTCCATCAGTAGGGGGAAGGGCTATGAAGCTATTTATGCTGTCATGTAAGGGGTTATAATTGGCCTTGAAAAAGTTTTTTAGTCTAGTTGTTGCTAAGGGGGGATGGGGTCGTGTGTTATAGTTACTTCTAGTGAGACTGATTTGTGGTCAGATCTCACCAGGGATGGTCACACACACTGGAGGTGGTGCAGCGGTCCCCCATGTTGATGAACACCAGATTCAGGATGTTTGAGCTCCTTGTGAGTGTGTCAACCAGCTGGTCCAGGGCACTGGAGTTAATGAAGTCCAGGAATCTTTGGGCAAGTGAGTTAGAACATGTACACTTTACCCAGTCAATGGATGGGTAATTAAAGTCACCCAAAAACAGGGTGTTTGGTAGTATCTTGATTGACTCAAGTAGATCCAAGTAAGCTAAGTGGACATCCTGATTCATAGAGGGGGTCCTATATTTGGCAATGAACTGAAAAGGGGACTTACCTGCATTCAATTGCACCGGAAGTAATTCAAGGGAATTGTGATTTTTAACCAATCTAGAGGTGTATTTATCTTTAATGAATACTGACACACCATCTTCTTTAGTTCTCATGCCTTCAGTTTGTGGTCTGAATGTGTGGATGGAAATGTCACCTGCTATAGCTGGGGTGCTCTCCACTGCCTTAAATGAAGTCTCAGTGACTGCACAAATGCCAGCATCTTCCAAGATGAGGACTGCTTCCAGTGAATGCAGTTTCTGGTTTAGAATCCTAGCATTTAGCAGCATAACCTTGAGGTTGTTTTTAGAGGGCACTATGGGGGTGGCAAGATCCTTAACCAGTAATCAAAATCCCTGGGGGTGACAGATGAAGTCCATCTGTGGCAAAGTATTGAGTTCTGTCAACTATGTCATCCCACACTGACAGATACTGGATCCCCTTTGAATGACACCAGAAATTAAGCCAATTGTTGAAGTCAATCATTTTTTCTTTGCATTGAGGTATCATCCTATGTGAAGGTAAAATGTTGCTTAAGGCTAGGGACATAACTGCCTGAGACACATAATCAGAGAACTCAATAATGTTTCTCTTCATATAGTCTAGTGAGGTATGTCTCAAGTCATTCACACCAACATGGACTATGATGGAGTCATAACAGTGCCTGTTGTTAAGACACTCGAGTGTCTGTGGGATGTGGTGGATCCTGGCACCTGACAGACAACTGACTGTGACTTTTTCCTTATCCAACCTGGTGAGAGGGACATCTGTGTGTCTCAAAATTAGTTGCCTGTGATTAAGATGTTTGTTTTTGAGTTATGCCTTGGGGGCCTGACTGGTGAGACATTGGTGTGTGATATATTATGTGTGCTATGTTCTGCAGAGGATGTATTATGAGATTCATGCCAATGTTTGTGTTTGGGAGTTCCCTGATGTTTAGGTAAGCTTCTGGAAAGGACTTCTGCATATGTAGGTTTATGTGTTGTTGGTTTGATAGGTGCAGGATGTGATGTGTGGATGCTGACAACCTGTTTAGTATCAGATGAACTGACTGGTGAGCAAGAGAGTCTGGATTCTAGGTTCTTGATGTAGTTGCATCTCTCGCATAATGAATTTGTGTGGACTGGAAGAAGTGGGTTGTCAGTGGATGTAAGGCAATTGCTACATTGCCTCCAGATGCACATGTCAACCAGGATGGCTGGAGAAAGTGTGGGAAATTGTCCGTTCATAATGCTAGGTAAGTTGATGTGGTCAGAAAACAGGGAGAGGACAGGAAGGACCGAGTAAAGTAAAGGACAGGAGAAGTGGACAAAAAATACGAAGGGCTAGTAGGTAGGATCTGTGTTGGTATCTCAGGAGCTTTGTTGAATGTATCACCTGTCAGTGAGGGACAATTGTGAGAACTCACTGATGGAGAACCAGCAGAGTACTAAGGGAAAATTTGCAGGCAGAAGTGTTTGCATCTATAACCAGCAACAGTGCCCACCGCTGCTTGTCAGTGCATGATGTACAAACAAGTATAAACCCATGCAAACACGGTGCTTATGTAGCAAACAAAAGCAAACTGATTTAAACAAATTAACCAATAAAAAAGCTTAGAAATGAGCCCTGTTCCAGCAACCTTCAATCAAATGAGTTCTAACTGCAGATTCCTGCCACTAGGGTGCAGGGAACCCTCTCTAACAAATGATGGCCTGGTTTAGTGCTCAAGTTATGCAAACAAAACTAGATTCAGCAGACCTGAATCTAGTCTATGCTACAGCAAACAAAGTGCAACCATTTCAGAAAAAAAAAAAGTTCAGATAAGCAGTAAAAAATGCAGTTCAAAAGTGCCAATATACAATGAAAAATTCCACTTAAGTTTTGCAGAGATCAGCAGATGCCTTGAATTGATCATCTAAGTACAACAGAGCAGTAGCTGGTCCCCAAACTCTATGGAGCTTTACTAAAACAAGCATAAGCCCACGCAAACATGGTGCTTATGTAGCAAATGAGAACAAACTGATTTAAACAAATTAACCAATAAGAAAGCTCAAAACTGAGCCATGTTCTAGCAACCCTCAATTAGATTATTTCTAACTGCACACTCCTGCCACTAGAGTACAGGGTAACCCTCTCCAACAAAAGATGATGTGGTTTAATGCTCAAGTTATACAAACAGAACTAGATTTAGCAGGTCTGAATCTAATCTATACTACAGCAAAGTGCAACAATTTAAAAAAAAAAAAAAAAAAAACAGTCCAAATAAGCAGGCAAAATAAACCTTCAACCAGCAACTCCCAGCTCAGAAGGGCAGAGGCTACCCTCTCCTCCCACAAGAGTGTAGACCATAAACCTTATTAATGTAAAATAACTGGCCTTAAACCGGAACTAAGACACTTTTAAAATAACAGACACACTAAGCCTTCAACTAGCAATTCCCAACTTAGAAGGATGTAAGATACCTCTCCTGTCACAAGAGTGTAGACTACAAGCCTTCTTAATGTAAAACAACTGGCCTGAATCCCAAGTGCTTAAACCAAAACCAAGAGGCTTAAAATAACAGGTACAATTTAATCAGGCTACTAACAAGCAGCAATAAATGCAGCAGAATAAATGCAATTAAGTATTTTTAACAACAAGCAGCAAAAGCAAAATAAAGTAATAAAGTAGGAAGAAACACAAATACAGTAAAAGCAGATGAATAAAGTGCAATATTTATAATACTAATACTCTAATACTAGATGCAGTATAATGTACATGTATTACTTGCTAATAACAGAAGTACAGTACTGATTAAGTGTAAATCACACAGATGAGAAACTTGGCTCAGTGCAGAATGATTGTGTAGGTTAAGTAAGGCTGAGATAGTTCTCATGTTCATTAACACTACATATGTATCTTCACTGTGTCATGTCATGTCAAGGCATTCTTTAGCTATGTCAAGAATCTAAGTGGCAATTCGCAGATCTGCTCGAAGTTAGTGCAGAATGGCACAAAATACAATGAACCGACCAATATAGCCAACATCCTGGCAGACAGGTTCAGTGCAAACTTCACCCCCCTCTCACCCTCAAAAGGGCCCATGACTATACCAGAAGAATGTAGTGCCCCTGAAATCACAGACACTCAGGTTAAAATAGCCCTCTCCAAAGCCAAAAACACAGCATCAATGGGACCAGACGGTGTCCCAGGCTGCGTCCTACACAAGCTCAAAGATGAACTAACCCCTCACCTAAATACAATGTTTAAACTCAGCCTCTCCACAGGCTATGTGCCCACAGAGTGGTGCACAACAATGGTTATTCCACTCCACAAAGGTGGAGCCACAATGGACCCTGGGAACTATCACCCTATAAGCCTGACTAGCTTGGTCTGCAAAGCTATGAAGCACATCATCATGGATCTCATTAACAGAGACATTAGGAACCTCCAAACACTGGACCCTACCCAGTTTGGCTTTGTTAATGGCAGATCATGCCTTCTAAACCTATTGGACTTCTTTGAGACAGTTACCAAGGCTATAGATGAGGGAAAGGTGGTCCACACAGCCTACCTAGATCTTACAAAGGCCTTTGACACCATTCCCCACTCAGGTATTATAGACAAGCTCACCAGCCTGAACATAAACCCCTACGTCATGAGATGGGTAGCCAACTGGCTCATGGACAGAACCCACATGGTAAGAGTTGCAGGAGCTAGGTCTGACTCTAAACCGGTTACAAGTGGCGTTCCCCAGGACTCAGTCCTAGGACCACTCCTGTTCGGCATATACATCTCAGAGGTACAGGCAAGCACAGGAGGACTATGGCTGACCAAGTTCACAGATGACTGCAAACTAGGGGCTATAATTGACTCTCTGGCTGACACAGACATCCTCCAAAAGGGTCTCACTGAGACAGATACCTGGTGTCAAAACCATGGCCTCAAGCTAAATGCCAAAAAGTGCATAGTCATCCCCTTTGGAAAAAACAAAGTACCCACAAACTACTACATAGGTGGTAGCCCCCTAAATACGGAAGATGTAATAAGGGATCTGGGGACCCAAGTAGATAGTAACCTCTCCTTTGATAATCACATTGCCAAAGTGGTTAGAAAATCCTTCTATGTAGCCCACCTAATCACAAAAGGGCTTGCATCCAGATCGAAAGAGGTCATTGGCCCCTCTACGCATCACTCATCAGACCCATCATAGAGTACAATGCCCTATTTGGGATGTACCTTACAAGACACATGCAACAACTGGAAAGACCACAGAAGTACCTCACCAAGAGGATCACTGGCCTCAAGCAGATGCCCTATGCAGCTCGACTGAAGAAACTCCAGCTGTACTCGGTTGCATACCGCCTACTCAGAGGTGATCTCTACCTGGCATACAAGGTTATGTCCAACCCAGAATTGATGGACATGCTCCACCTAAAGAAAACCATATCCCCTCGAGACACACGCTCCAGGGATCTAAACCTCACCACAACAATAAATAGGATGTGCTGGAGGGATAGATTCCTGTCCCAGAGACTTCCCATGTTCAGAACAAGACTCCAATCTACATTAGGCAGAGCTCCTTGCTAACCCTCTTCAAGAGAAACCTTGACGAGTGGATGGGAAACAGAAAGTTTACCCCAGGGATCACTTCAATGGCTCTGCTGGACAGAGGCACAGGGAACTAATCTAAGGGGGCGGTGAAAGCCAACACATTCTGGCTAGGCTTATAAATGCCTTCAGGCAGATAGCCTAGTACCTACCTATGAACCTATGTACACACAACATAAGTCTCTTTCTTGTGTGGTTATCTAGCCAAGTAAGTGTAGACCATGAATGACTCAGCATTCTTCTGGGATCAGTTCAATGCTTCAAGTGTTACAGGACTTCTCACTGCACAGATATTACACACATATGCATACAGCATGCACTGATGATGCCATGAGGCGAAACCTTGGTTTGTTGGGTGTGGTGGAACATGTCTGCCATTAAAAGAATGGAATGGCACTTTCCTGAGTGTTGGGTTTTTTAATTCTTAGTTATTTTAGCTTATTTAGGCTAAATTATGGTGCTGGAAGATTGGTGCCGTTTGTAAATATATATATATATATATATATATATATATATATATATATATGGGTTGACTCTACCTTCGAACAACATCTGATTAGCAAACAAAATTTGATCAGATGAACATATGATCGACAGGTGTGCAAGATCGCATGATACTCAGAATAGGGAAATTTCCCTGAGATTGTGCAAGCTCCAGTTTTGTATATATATTTAGTAGTGAGTGTGGGGGATACAGATGCACTTGCCCCCTGCAAAAATATGTTTTTTTATTATTTTTTTATGTTACGTTTTGCACATGCTGAGATAGGTGCGTGTGTAACAGCCTGTCAACATTTGCAAATTCAATGTTTTGTTGTTGACTCTGTTAACATTAGGATTTGGGTAAATCTTTCAATTTCAGTATACCCATATATCTATCTGTCTATCTCTCTCTCTCTCTCTTTGTATATATATATATATATATATATATATATATATATATATATATATATATATATATATATACGTGTGTGTGTGTGTGTGTGTGTGTGTGTGTGTGTGGGCGCGCGCGAGCGTGTGTATACAGAGAGAGTTACATTTTATGTGATATAAAGCACATTGAGTCAAAAATCAAAACACATTTAATAGATAACTCATTTGATCTAAACCACAAATGACTAAATCACATCTAACTGAAAATCATCTAAGCCTATAGAAAATGACTGTTGGTATGGTGATAGGCATAGGAATTACATTACAAATTAGTGTTGATCAGTATTTGTACTTCTATGCCTAGAAGTTTTTGTATGTTCACCAGCAATGATTTAATGTGTGAGAATGTTCTGTTGTCCCTGTGGTTGGGCAACTGTGAAGTTTATATATTTATATATATGTATGTATTGCATATATGGTTTATATATATATATACATACACACACACACATATATATATATATATATATATATATATATATATATATATATATATATATATATATCACCAAACGCCCTTAAGCAGCAACAGATATATAAAATTCAGAAGTCCATACAGTTCAGGTATCCAAAATATCCAAAAGATGTATCCAAAAAATACGAGGATGATGATAAAAACAATATTTATTGCGAACACACAGACAAAACGTAAGCGCTTTCACGGATTCAACCGCTTCATCAGACGTAACAATTTCATAACTGAGTAGCTGCTATTTAACTCAATTTTCAAATACATAATTGAATAATTGATGCTTCTCTTTTTAAAGTGCAAATGCATAAAAGTGCTCATGTGTACCTAAAAACTTTTACATCTCATAATACAAAACACCTAAAATTAACAATAAACTACAATAACAAATAAAATCTCATTAATATTTTAAAATGATAATAGAGTATGTTACAAATTCATCATATTTTATATTCTTTTCCATGTTTTATCTTGGTTTTTGTTACCTAAGGGATCTGGCTCTAAGAATGGGCTTTAACGATACCATATCATTTAGCCCATAGCCCCTGTGTGCACCAAGCCTAAAGATCCACTCTAATTCAGCACATTCCATATCATTTGTGATATTCCCTAGTCTCAAATTAATATATTGAATGTATAATATTTGAAAACGAAATGTGTGAAAAAGACCTTCCTTAGTAATATGTTTTGCTAGTCCGTTATAGTCTTCCTTCCTAGCTACACTATAGTAATGGTCCCTAATACGTTCCTTTAGTGTGCAATTTGTTTTTCCTACATAAAAATGAAAACACTGTACACAGTAGGCTACATACACTAAATTTTTAGAGTTACATGAACCATTGACCCTAAGTTCCCATAAACACTTAGTTTCAGGGTGTCTGAAAAATCGTGACTCATCCACAAATATACATTGTTTGCAGTTGTTACATTTTCTCGTACCATTAAATCTTGGTTGTAAGTTCATATCTATCCAAGGGCTCACTACTTGCCGATAGCAAAATTGCTGCTTCAAAGTCTTGTTGTTTCTATAGGTATAACTAGGACTCTCCCCTAACAATTCCTTGGTTTTCTCATCAACCATTAAAATATTCCAACATTTCCCAATGGCCTCTTTTATCCTGTGGATATTATTTCCATAGGGTACTATAATACTAAGGTCATGTTTTCTTTGCATAGGATGTTCATTCCTCCTAGCTACATTTTCTGAGAAGTAAGGTCTAGCCTGTACTTTCCTTTCAGCAAGAACCTGTTTACATACAATATCAATGCTATTTGCATCATAACCTCTAGACATAAAATCAGTTTTCAGTCTTATCAACTCTTCAGTTAAAGTATTGTCATCACAACATAATCTAGATAGTCTCAGGGCTTGGCCTTTGACTATATTATTGAATATCGTCGGATTATGCATACTGGTACGGTGCAAAAAAGTTGGACAGTAACAGGACTTTCTATATATACAGGTGGATACTCTTCCCTTGTCTATTCTAACCGTGACATCTAAATAGTTAATGGAAGTGACAGACCTTACCATCGTAAATTTAAGAAATTCACTAGAACTATTTAACTGTATCAAGAGATCATTTAAATCGATGTCACTGCCATGCCAAAGCAAGAAAAGATCATCGACAAACCGTCGATGAAATAATATATTGGGATGATTCATTAGATTTTGTTTCTCCCAGGCAACCATTATCAAATTGGCATAGGCATTCGCGCAGCTTGTACCCATAGCCACGCCCCTTCTCTGTCGATACAACTTATCCTGAAACAAAAACAAGTTATTTTCTAGTACAAGCTCTAATAAAAAAACATAAGAAGTCTGCCTTCAAGGTATCCATCTTTCCATCTATCTCTAACAAATCCTTGAGTATAAGCAAACCTTTCTCATTTGGGATACTCGTAAAGAGCGATTCCACATCTAATGTTACTAGAATTAAATCTAAGGGCTTGCTATAACCTTGTACAAAAATGTATAAATCTTTCAAAAATTGTTCTGTATCTTTCAATACATGCCCATATAAAGATAATAACTGTTTCAATTGTTGGTCTAAATAAATGGAAATACCTTCCGTAGCCCAACCTGCTCCCGCAACTATTGGTCTAAATTTAGGGAGTGTTGGGTGTTTGTGGATTTTAGGCAAACCATGCAACTGTGGAATAATGGGAAAGTCCACTGTGAAATAACTATAGAATTCTTTTGTAACTATTTTTAAATTCAAACATTCAACCAGTGCCCTATTGATATTCTCTAATATCACATTAACCTCATCAAATACAAGCTCCTCATAGGCATCAGTATTTAACATCTCATTCATGGTAGTTACATAATATTCAGAGTCCATAATCACTGTGGGTCCCCCCTTGTCTGCTGGCCTTATCACTATATTGTGGTTATTTTTGAGGTCAGAAATAGCTTGTACTTCTAATTTATTCACATTTGGTTCAAGAAGCCCTAAATTAAATTTAGAATCATTGTACACTTCGTTTTCAACGGCTTTGACAAAAAGATCTACATTCACAGGTAATACTGGCAAAAAATCACTTTTCTTTTTTAATATATTCGTAGCACTTTCATTAGACCCTAAGGACATTTTCAGTGCAATCTTCCTAGCAAACATACGAATAGATATCAAAAAAAATCACTTACATCAATATTATTAGTAGGCACAAAGCCCAAGCCCTTTTTTAATATATCCATTTCTGCTTCAGAAAGTATATAATTGGAAATATTCCAAATTAGGTCTTTGGTGTCCACATTTTTTTGATCGTATGCATCTGCTGTTGAGGCGCTTCCTTGCGCTTCTGTCCTCTCAAAGTGTCCATGTCTATGGATTTTTTTCGCCCCACCCGTATTGGAAAAGGAAAAGCTGATGATCCTTGTTCATCTGGCAAGATCTTTCTCCTCACATCTACGTTCACTCGCGTTGTATTTCCTTCATTAATTGGAACTTCTAGGGGAGTTGAGTATATGGAGCCCACTACTTCCGGTGATGTTAGCGTTTCCACACCTGTTGCCCCATCTTTACTACACTGTCCTTTGTCACAATAGCTCACAGAAAATTTGTTCGCATCATTGGATATTCCCATATCTGTATTTAATGAAACATTGGAGGCTCGTATATCTATGGTAGTTCTATCTTGTTGTCCTCCCTGTAACCGTTGAGAATAAGATGTCGCATTCTGTCTCCCATTATTGACGTCATCTTTAGGCCACATGAATACTTGTTGTTTTGAAAAATCATTCAGATCCCTTGCTAGCTTCTTCTTTTTATATTCCAATAATCTCCCTTCATAGCGATTAATCTTTTCAATAGTTTCCTGCATGTATATTTCCGTCGGACCATCACCATTAAGTTCAAATAAATCATGCTGCTGTTTCATTATTTCAGTTTGCAAATCATTTTCTATTGGTTGAAAGAATTCAACCAATAGATTCATATACGCTCTGCTCATATCTAAGTTAATTTTTTGCCATTTAATTAATAAGTCAGTATATACAGTACCATAGGTGGGCATATTTAAAACCCTAAGCCCCCTAGGTACGATGTTCAATTTTAAACATGCTTCCAAATGGAAGCGCTGGCACTGAAGACGCTTGAATTTATAGATGTCGTTCTCAAGATTTCTTTTCAGCAACAAAATATCCTGTTTGTTGCTATTAATCATTTCCTGTGCATTATTTAGACTACTTACATCCATACCAAGTAGCGGATTAGTTGTGTCAGATAATAAACCACACAATCTAGAGTTGGCATCAAAAGTTCTTTCATTCAAACCGATTGCTGTTCCTGTTGCTGCCAATACTTCCATGTTGTAAGTATATCCACACACGATACCCAAAGGAAATTGTAATATATCACCAAACACCCTTAAGCAGCAACAGATATATAAAATTCAGAAGTCCATACAGTTCAGGTGTCCAAAATATCCAAAAGATGTATCCAAAAAATACGAGGATGATGATAAAAACAATATTTATTGCGAACACACAGACAAAACGTAAGCACTTTCACGGATTCAACCGCTTCATCAGACGTAACAATTTAATAACTGAGTAGCTGCTATTTAACTCAATTTTCAAATACATAATTGAATAATTGATGCTTCTCTTTTTAAAGTGCAAATGCATAAAAGTGCTCATGTGTACCTAAAAACTTTTACATCTCATAATACAAAACACCTAAAATTAACAATAAACTACAATAACAAATAAAATCTCATTAATATTTAAAAATGATAATAGAGTATGTTACAAATTCATCATATTTTATATTCTTTTCCATGTTTTATCTTGGTTTTTGTTACCTAAGGGATCTGGCTCTAAGAATGGGCTTTAACGATACCATATCATTTAGCCCATAGCCCCTGTGTGCACCAAGCCTGATCCCTTGTATTATGAGATGTAAAAGTTTTTAGGTACACATGAGCACTTTTATGCATTTGCACTTTAAAAAGAGAAGCATCAATTATTCAATTATGTATTTGAAAATTGAGTTAAATAGCAGCTACTCAGTTATGAAATTGTTACGTCTGATGAAGCGGTTGAATCCGTGAAAGCGGTTACGTTTTGTCTGTGTGTTCGCAATAAATATTGTTTTTATCATCATCCTTGTATTTTTTGGATACATCTTTTGGATATTTTGGATACCTGAACTGTATGGACTTCTGAATTTTATATATCTGTTGCTGCTTAAGGGCGTTTGGTGATATATTACAATTTCCTTTGGGTATCGTGTGTGGATATACTTACAACATGGAAGTATTGGCAGCAACAGGAACAGCAATCAGTTTGAATGAAAGAACTTTTGATGCCAACTCTAGATTGCATGGTTTATTATCTGACACAACTAATCCGCTACTTGGTATGGATGTAAGTAGTCTAAATAATGCACAGGAAATGATTAATAGCAACAAACAGGATATTTTGTTGCTGAAAAGAAATCTTGAGAACGACATCTATAAATTCAAGCGTCTTCAGTGCCAGCGCTTCCATTTGGAAGCATGTTTAAAATTGAACATCGTACCTAGGGGGCTTAGGGTTTTAAATATGCCCACCTATGGTACTGTATATACTGACTTATTAATTAAATGGCAAAAAATTAACTTAGATACGAGCAGAGCGTATATGAATCTATTGGTTGAATTCTTTCAACCAATAGAAAATGATTTGCGAACTGAAATAATGAAACAGCAGCATGATTTATTTGAACTTAATGGTGATGGTCCGACGGAAATATACATGCAGGAAACTATTGAAAAGATTAATCGCTATGAAGGGAGATTATTGGAATATAAAAAGAAGAAGCTAGCAAGGGATCTGAATGATTTTTCAAAACAACAAGTATTCATGTGGCCTAAAGATGACGTCAATAATGGGAGACAGAATGCGACGTCTTATTCTCAACGGTTACAGGGAGGACAAGATAGAACTACCATAGATATACAAGCCTCCAATGTTTCATTAAATACAGATATGGGAATATCCAATGATGCGAACAAATTTTCTGTGAGCTATTGTGACAAAGGACAGTGTAGTAAAGATGGGGCAACAGGCGTGGAAACGCTAACATCACCGGAAGTAGTGGGCTCCGTATACTCAACTCCCCTAGAAGTTCCAATTAATGAAGGAAATACAACGTGAGTGAACGTAGATGTGAGGAGAAAGATCTTGCCAGATGAACAAGGATCATCGGCTTTTCCTTTTCCAATACGGGTGGGGCGAAAAAAATCCATAGACATGGACACTTTGAGAGGACAGAAGCACAAGGAAGCGCCTCAACAGCAGATGCATACGATCAAAAAAATGTGGACACCAAAGACCTAATTTGGAATATTTCCAATTATATACTTTCTGAAGCAGAAATGGATATATTAAAAAAGGGCTTGGGCTTTGTGCCTACTAATAATATTGATGTAAGTGATTTTTTGATATCTATTCGTATGTTTGCTAGGAAGATTGCACTGAAAATGTCCTTAGGGTCTAATGAAAGTGCTACGAATATATTAAAAAAGAAAAGTGATTTTTTGCCAGTATTACCTGTGAATGTAGATCTTTTTGTCAAAGCCGTTGAAAACGAAGTGTACAATGATTCTAAATTTAATTTAGGGCTTCTTGAACCAAATGTGAATAAATTAGAAGTACAAGCTATTTCTGACCTCAAAAATAACCACAATATAGTGATAAGGCCAGCAGACAAGGGGGGACCCACAGTGATTATGGACTCTGAATATTATGTAACTACCATGAATGAGATGTTAAATACTGATGCCTATGAGGAGCTTGTATTTGATGAGGTTAATGTGATATTAGAGAATATCAATAGGGCACTGGTTGAATGTTTGAATTTAAAAATAGTTACAAAAGAATTATATAGTTATTTCACAGTGGACTTTCCCATTATTCCACAGTTGCATGGTTTGCCTAAAATCCACAAACACCCAACACTCCCTAAATTTAGACCAATAGTTGCGGGAGCAGGTTGGGCTATGGAAGGTATTTCCATTTATTTAGACCAACAATTGAAACAGTTATTATCTTTATATGGGCATGTATTGAAAGATACAGAACAATTTTTGAAAGATTTATACATTTTTGTACAAGGTTATAGCAAGCCCTTAGATTTAATTCTAGTAACATTAGATGTGGAATCGCTCTTTACGAGTATCCCAAATGAGAAAGGTTTGCTTATACTCAAGGATTTGTTAGAGATAGATGGAAAGATGGATACCTTGAAGGCAGACTTCTTATGTTTTTTATTAGAGCTTGTACTAGAAAATAACTTGTTTTTGTTTCAGGATAAGTTGTATCGACAGAGAAGGGGCGTGGCTATGGGTACAAGCTGCGCGAATGCCTATGCCAGTTTGATAATGGTTGCCTGGGAGAAACAAAATCTAATGAATCATCCCAATATATTATTTCATCGACGGTTTGTCGATGATCTTTTCTTGCTTTGGCATGGCAGTGACATCGATTTAAATGATCTCTTGATACAGTTAAATAGTTCTAGTGAATTTCTTAAATTTACGATGGTAAGGTCTGTCACTTCCATTAACTCTTTAGATGTCACAGTTAGAATAGACAAGGGAAGAGTATCCACCTGTATATATAGAAAGTCCTGTTACTGTCCAACTTTTTTGCACTGTACCAGTATGCATAATCCGACGATATTCAATAATATAGTCAAAGGCCAAGCCCTGAGACTATCTAGATTATGTTGTGATGACAATACTTTAACTGAAGAGTTGATAAGACTGAAAACTGATTTTATGTCTAGAGGTTATGATGCAAATAGCATTGATATTGTATGTAAACAGGTTCTTGCTGAAAGGAAAGTACAGGCTAGACCTTACTTCTCAGAAAATGTAGCTAGGAGGAATGAACATCCTATACAAAGAAAACATGACCTTAGTATTATAGTACCCTATGGAAATAATATCCACAGGATAAAAGAGGCCATTGGGAAATGTTGGAATATTTTAATGGTTGATGAGAAAACCAAGGAATTGTTAGGGGAGAGTCCTAGTTATACCTATAGAAACAACAAGACTTTGAAGCAGCAATTTTGCTATTGGAAAGTAGTGAGCCCTTGGATAGATATGAACTTACAACCAAGATTTAATGGTACGAGAAAATGTAACAACTGCAATCAATGTACATTTGTGGATGAGTCACGATTTTTCAGACACCCTGAAACTAAGCGTTTATGGGAACTTAGAGTCAATGGTTCATGTAACTCTAAAAATTTAGTGTATGTAGCCTACTGTGTACAGTGTTTTCATTTTTATGTAGGAAAAACAAATCGCACACTAAAGGAACGTATTAGGGACCATTACTATAGTGTAGCTAGGAAGGAAGACTATAACGCACTAGCAAAACATATTACTAAGGAAGGTCTTTTTCACACATTTCATTTTCAAATATTATACATTCAATATATTAATTTGAGACTAGGGAATATCACAAATGATACAGAATGTGCTGAATTAGAGTGGATCTTTAGGCTTGGTGCACACAGGGGCTATGGGCTAAATGATATGGTATTGTTAAAGCCCATTCTTAGAGCCAGATCCCTTAGGTAACAAAAACCAAGATAAAACATGGAAAAGAATATAAAATATGATGAATTTGTAACATACTCTATTATCATTTTTAAATATTAATGAGATTTTATTTGTTATTGTAGTTTATTGTTAATTTTAGGTGTTTTGTATTATGAGATGTAAAAGTTTTTAGGTACACATGAGCACTTTTATGCATTTGCACTTAAAAAAGAGAAGCATCAATTATTCAATTATGTATTTGAAAATTGAGTTAAATAGCAGCTACTCAGTTATGAAATTGTTACGTCTGATGAAGCGGTTGAATCCGTGAAAGCGCTTACGTTTTGTCTGTGTGTTCGCAATAAATATTGTTTTTATCATCATCCTCGTATTTTTTGGATACATCTTTTGGATATTTTGGATACCTGAACTGTATGTACTTCTGAATTTTATATATCTGTTGCTGCTTAAGGGCGTTTGGTGATATATTACAATTTCCTTTGGGTATCGTGTGTGGATATATATATATATATATATATATATATATATATATATATATATATATATATATATATATACTGAAAACCTGGAAACTGCATCGGTCGACCAGCATGTGGTCAAATTGCAGTTTTGAAGTTGGCAGAATGTCGAACCAAAATGTTTCAACTACACTACAGCGAATGGGTAGTGTAGTTCGAGTATTTGGGTTCGACATTGTACAGGGGGATCACGGTTCAGTGAGGAACAGGGAATTAATCCTTTTCCTCACTGTAGTGCGATCTTGGAATTGACATATTTAATATGTAGGGGTGGGGGGGGCGCAGCTCCCCACATGGGGCGTGCAGGGGGGTATAGCCCCCTGCAAAATAGTGGAATTAATGTACTGTTCACTTTAGAGTGTAGCAGTAAGTTAATATGCATAGCAGGAGGTGAGTGACATCACCTCCTGCTATGTTGAATACATCGAGCCACAGTTGTCAGTGTATTCATTTTCTCCTTGGTTTACTTTTCGGCATTCCGGATTCAGCATTTCAGGTCGACATTCTAAATGGTTGACCAAAGTGGATTCAGAATACCGATAGTAAACTATATATATATATATATATATATATATATATATATATATTAAATATATCTCTAAAAAAGCTTTTGGATCATAGGATCATAGGATAATGGGAGGTTACTAGGCTAATGGCCCTAGGGCCCTTACAAGCCTAGCCAAGTTAACCCTTGTTACCAAGAGTGTCTGTTATAGGTAGACACTAAATCAGCACATATTACCCTTATCTAAGAGGGACACAGGTGAAGCCCCATGGATGAAATTCATGGTTTCCCATCCAGTCATCTAAATTATGCTTAAATTGGGTCAATGAGTGGCTCTGCTTAACATGGATTGGAAGTCTTCTTCAGAGAGGAGGTAACCTCTGCAAGATAAAACTATCCCTCCAGCAAGTTCTATTGATATCACATAACAGGTTAAGGTCCCTTGTGCATGTGACACGTGTACTGTTTGACTTGTGAATGTGTAGCATTTCCATTAAGACCGGGTCAGATATTGCCTTATATGCAAGGCACAAGTCACCTCTGAGCAGTCTGTACAACACAGAGTAAAGAGACACTGATTTCAGTTTGTCTGCATATGATGTGCTGGAGACCTTGAATTTTCTTTGTAATAAATCTTTGCAGTCTCTCCAATTGCTGCAGGTGCTTAGAGAGGTACATACAAAAAAGAGCATTATACCCTATTATTGGCCTGATGAGGGAAGGGTACAGGGAGGTTAGCACCTCCTTTTTTTGTGGAGGCAATGCCCTTACTTATAAGGTGAGCAACACAGAATGCCCTTATTACTACTATGGAGACATGGTGAACAAAGGTAAGGTTGCTATTAACCTGCATGTCCAGGTCTCTCACCAGTGATTGCGTGCTTAAGGTATTGTTATTTATGGAGTAGTATACAGGAGCATCACCCTTGCTAAAGGGGGTGATAATGCATTTTTTTGCATTGAGTGTAAGTCCATGACTTTGGCACCAGTCATTAGTCTGTGTAGGTCCTTCTTGCAGGATATTGACATCATTAAGGGAATGAATGACCACTCCTAGTTTGCAGTCATCAGCAAACTTTGTCAGCCACAGACCTTTAGTTTTTGCCTGTACTTCTGAGAAGTATATTATGAACAGTAGAGGCCACAGAACAGACCCCTGTGGTACACCACTTATTACTGGTCTGTTGGGATAGGTAGAGTCTCCTATTTTGACTGTATGAGTTCTATTGGTGATCCAGTTTGCAACCCACCTGACAATATATGGGTTGATATCCAACTGGTTGAGTTTATCAATAATGCCTGAATGGGGCATGGTGTCAAAGGCCTTGGCTAAGTCCAGGTAGGCCATATGTAGCTTTACCTTCATCAAGGGCTTTGGTGACTGTCTCAAAAAAGTCCACCAAGTTTAACAGCCATAATCTCCCTTTGACAAAGCCACACTCAATAGGGTCAAATGTTTGTAGATTACCTATATTTTTCTTGATAAGCTCCATGATGATATGTGCCATGGCCTTGCAGATAAGGCTGGTTAGGGTTATGGGTCTGTAGTTCCCAGAGTCCGTGGATGCACCCCCTTTATGCAAAGGGATGATAGTAGCTGTTCTCCACTTAGCAGGGATGAGACCCGTGCTAAGGTTATGGTTGAACAAGGTCCCCAGCGGTGTTGCTAATTCCTGTTTTAATCCATTGAGAACACAGCCTAGGATTTTGTCTGGTCCCATTGAGGCTCTGTTTTTAGCCTTGGAGAGTGTGTTTAAGACATGCTTGTTGCACATACTAAGTGGGAGAAAAATGATAGGGATGTATTGTGTTATATGTGGTAGGGACAGGGGAGTGAAGTTTGCACTGAAGCTGTCAGCAGCAGGTTAGTTATATTCACTGGTTCTGTATATGTAGTATCATTAACTACAAGTTCTGCACAAATCTGGGTATTTCCTTTGAGGTTTCAGATGTAGCTAAACAATACCTTATGGTTTTCCTTAGCTAGGGATGCTAATTTGGATTCATAAGTAGCTTTAAAGGACTTTACAAGATGTCTTATTTGCCCATTTAAGTTGAGGAGGGAGTGCTTCCAGGTTTGAGACTGTAACTTCCTACTCTTAGACAGCAATTTCTTCCTCTTATTGTATAGCCTGTTAATGGCTGATGTCCATCAGGTAGGTTTGTTCTTCCTTGAGGATCTTGCTTTGGTCTTATCAGGTAGAGCAGAGTTAATACAATTGTATAGATGCTTGTATAAAGCATTATTGTATATCCCAGCATAGGTAACCACTCCATCAGTGTGGGTGGGGTGGGGTAATGAATCTGTTTATGCCATCACGTAAGAGGTTGTAGTTGGCCTTGGTAAAGTTTTTTAGTCTAGTTGCTGCACGGGGGTGGGGTGGGGGGGTTTGGTGTTATTGTTACCTCCAGCGAGACTGATTTGTGGTCAAACCTCACCAGGGAGGGCAGCACACTTGGGGTGGTATAACGATTCCCCCTGTTGGTGAGCACCAGATCCAGAATGTTTGAGCCCCTTATGGGGTGTCAGCCATCTAGTCCAAGGCATTGGAGTTAACAAAATCCAGGAACCTTTGGGTGAGAGTGTTAATACATGTATAAATAACCCAGTCAATGGACAGGTAATTAAAGTTACCCAAAACCAGGGTGTTTAGTTGTATCTTGATCAACTCAAGTAGATCCATGTAGGCTAAATTATTGTCCTGCTTCATTGAGGGGGTCCTATAGCTGGCAATGATGTGAAGAGACGGTCTTATCAACAGTTAATTCCACCTGGAGTAATTTGTGGGAGTCGCTATGTTTAACCAGTCTTATGGTGTATTTGTCTTTTATGAATATTGATACACCACCTCCCTTAGTTCTCACACCTTCAGTTTCAGGTCTGAATGTGTTGAAGGAGTTGTAACCCAGTAAGGCTGGGGTGCTTTCCACAGCCTTAAACCAGGTCTCAGTGAATGCACAGATGTCAGCATCTTCCAGAGTAAGGACTGCTTCCAGTGAGTGCAGTTTCAGATTTAGACTCCTTCCATTGAGTAGCATAATCTTGAATTTGTTTTTAGATGCTCTTATTACATTGGGAGTTTTGTCCTTGTGACACTGCCTAAAAAGGCATAATGGTGGTGGTAAGAGCCTTAGCCAGTAACCGAAATCCCAGAGGTGACAGATGAAACCATCTCTAGTAAAATATCAAGGTCTGTGGATCATTTCACCTCAGGCTGATAGGTACTGGATTCCTTTAGAATGACACCAGAAACTAAGCCAATTATTGACGTCAGTTATTCTAGGTGAAGGTAAAATGCTGCTTAAGGCTAGGGACATACCTGCCTGGGACACATAATCAGAGAGCTCAATCATGTCTCTTTCCATATAGTGCAGTGAGGTATGTCTCAAGTTATTCACACCAGCATGGATTATGACTGAGTCATAACAGTACCTGCTGTTGGGAGACTTGACTGTGTGTGTCATATTGTGGATCCTGGCACCTGACAGACAGCTGACCATGATCTTTTCTTTATCCAGCCTGGCGAGTGGGGCATTTGTGTGTCTCACAATGAAATTGCCTATGACTAAGATGTTTGGTTTTGTGTTTTGCCTTAGGGGCTTGTCTGGTGAGACACTGCTGTGTTTAGCAGGGGATGCATTATGTCAAACATGCTTGTGTTTGGGAGGTCTCTGATGTTTAAGTAGGTTTCTGATGAGGACCTCCGCAAATGTAGATATATGTGTTGTTGATTTGGGTGGTGAAAGAGGTGAGGTGTGCGCGCTGACAGCCTGCTCAGTGTCAGATGTACTGACTGCTGTGCAGGAGAGCATGGATTCTAGGTATTTCATATAGATGCATCTCTCACATATTGAATTTGTGTGAACTAGAATAAGAGAGTTGTCAGTGTACATGAGTCAATTGCTACACTGCCTTAGGATGCCCCTGTCAACCAAGCTGGCTGGAGAAACTGTGGGAAGTTGTCTATCCATAGTGCAAGGTAAATCGATGTGGTCAGAACAGGAAGAGGACAGGAAGGACCAGGTAAGGTAGATTGACAGGAGAAGAGGTCTAATTAAGGAAGAGCTAGTGGGTGGGACTTGTGATGGCAAATCAGAAGCTGTGCCTAGTGTTCCACCTGACAGTGGAGCAGGACTAAGAGAAACCTCCGAAGGAGCATTAACACAGTGCTAAGGGAAATTTAACAAGCAGAAGTCTGCTTTTATGACCGCCAATGGTACCCACTGCTACTCTGCGGTGCACTACGCACAAACAAGATCAAAGCAGCTAATGCAAGGAAACCAATGAAAAGCCTCAGACTGAGCCCTGAACCAATGAAAATCTCAAAATAAGCCCTGAACCAGTAAACCTTTAATTAGATAGTTCTACTGTATTTCTCCTGCCACAAGGGTATGGGGGTCTCCAAGAAAGGACATCCTGATTTTTAGGGTTCAATCCCAAACAGAACTGGGTTCAGCTGGTCTGAATCCAATCTATACTACGGCCACCTGAAGTGCAACAGAACACAGAATAAGAAAGCAGAAATACTTTTTTCCTTAAATTAAATAAGCAACAGTGTAAAAAGAAGTAAAGCAGACCAGATATTTTACTAAAATTAGGTAAAAGCAGCAGGTGGTATGAAATTCAAAGTGCACAAATGCAGTAGCAGAAAATGAATCTAGCGTTTGTTTTTGTGGGTGGAAAAAAGAAAGAATGTAAAATGAAAAAAGCAGATATGGATGATTTAAAATTTTATATAGTGTAGGTAAGTAGAAGTGTACAGGAAAGGTAAGAAGACAGATTCAGTGCTATGTATATTGGGGGGTGTATGTGTTCAACATCATTTTGTCTTGTGTAGTGGTACTGTTAGAGAAAAGGTTTTTAGTAAAGTAAGCTGTAGGGCTGGAGTTAGGGGCAGGGGTTGGGTTATGTTTAGCACATATAAGTAAGATGTAGTGGGGGAGAATGGTATTCCATGGGACTTAATGTGGATTTGTCCACTATTTGAATTCACTGCGTCTTAAAGAGGCTGTAAGACATGACAACCCCTATTGACAGACAATGATGGAGAACACATGACAGACCCCTACTTGATGAGCTGTATTCCAAGAAGGCAGGTGCAGCCTCAGCAGCTGAACCTGGACCATCCCATGCTGTCATGCCAGTGCACCAGTTATCCTGTATTCCAGCAGCAGCAGCCAACATGAGGGACTAGATACAAGAGGTCATAACTGATCTACTCCAGATACAGTTACAAACAATGAGAGACTACTTCAGGGACGTGGCATGCGTCATGTGCAACTTATTCTGGAAGATCAACACAGAGTTCATCAGTGCACATCAGCCCAACCAGGGAAATCCTTCAGGACTGTATGTATAGTCTTTTTATATTCCTTGTCTCTTGTGGAGCATGTATATAATAGCAGCACAGATAAGGATAGCTATTGTCATGTCATGTATTTGTGCACATTTTTTCATATGACTACTGTACTTTCCCTGTAATTTCTCTGATAGTGTTCAACAGGCTGTTTTCCTATGGTATTCTTTGACATGTTACCATTTGCTGCACATGCATTCCTCCCATGTTTTGTTAACTTCCCATGACCCCCTCCTGTGAAGTCTGCATGGTTATTGCCTGTGTGCCACATCCTATCCCTTTACCCAATACGTATCATCCTGTGGTTGTGTTATGCCATTTTTCCCAGCCTAACTTTCTCCTACCATTTGCCAATAACTCACCAGTCATTTTTTTCTTAAGAAGGAAAAATAATATTTGGAACCTATCCCCACATAAAAAAATAAATACATAAATAATCATGCCTAAATAAATAAATAATCATGTCTCCCTCGTTTGACATTATTTTCTCTTCTTCTGTGAGTGTCACTCCTCTTTAATGTCATCAGACTTTTACTGTCCTATATCCCCCACTCCTTGGGGTTTATCCATACCTCTCAACCTCTTAGAGCAAGAAATCTAGATGAAGACATAAATAATGGGGGGACAAAGGCCCAAACATAGGGACACATTTTAAATATTGCTATTACAAACTTAGGAAGTTAATAGAATAAGGTTTTGCATTAGCATGAATTTTCTGAAGGGTATGAAGTCTGAAATTTAAATCTCTGCCATTATTTTCTGACTTCAGCTCTCAATGATTTGCCAATTATTTGCTAGAAAACCACAATTGCAAGAGAAGCAGACCAAAAATATGAGGTAAAAATCTGGACATTCTGCTAATATCTGTACAGTTGGGAGGTATGGGTGCATCTCATTCCCCACATACATTTTTAGATAACTACCTAATGCAATAGGGCCTGTGAACTTGCTTCTCCAGATTCTAGTTAGAATGTCTTCTGTGTACAGCCTGCAAGTCCTCCCTCTTTCCAGAGGGATTTTCCCTGGGTGCTCTGATTTCCCTCACATCCCGAAGACAAACTGTTGGCAGCAAGCCTTTAAGTTGCCCATAGGTATCTATGCAGTATAAATGAATGTGTGTGTGTGTGTGTGTGTGTGTGTGTGTGTGTGTGTGTGTGTGTGTGTGTGTGTGTGTGTGTGTGTGTGAGAGACGTGATGTGATAGACTGGCATCTCATCCAGCATTAGGCCTCTGCTTTACATCTGCCAAGGCTAGGGCAAGCAGCACTTCACCAAGACTCTGAAAAAGATAAAGCAGATACTGGAATATGATGAACCAATGGACAAACAACTAAGATAACATACCTTGCATCAAATCTTTTTTTTTTCCATGCAGTGTGTTTGCAGTAGACAGAACACTACCAGAAATATTTCTGTCATGCAATTAAACCTTGAAAAAATTGCTCATGGATTCACCACTCTTGAGTTCACAAGGTCAGACTATATGAAAATGTATGTCATTTTTCATATGAACATTCTTCTGTCCTTTTCTTTTTCTTTACACATTTGTATATTGTATGTGTGTGTGTATATATATAATATATATATATATATATATATATATATATATATATATATATATATATATATATTTGTATGGGTCTACTTGTAAACTTTGAAGTTTCAAAACGTCGACTTTGTTATGGTTGAGACCATAAGATCAATCGATGTTTTGAAACTTCAAAATTAAAAATAAATAAATAAATAAATAAATAAATAATTCTGCTAATTAAATATAACAACTCCGAGATTGCACTACAGCAAGGAAAATGGTAAATACCATTCTACACTGTATGACGATCTCCATTTAAACAGTTGGAAGTTTCAGAACTTTGATCTTACGATCTCGACCATAAAAAAGTCAAAGTTTTGAAACTTCAAAATTTAGAAGTAGTCCAATTTATTTGTGTGTATATATGCACACATACACACACACACACACACACACACACACACACACACACACACACACACACACACACACACATATATATATATATATATATATATATATATATATATATATATATATATATAGATAGATATATACACATATATTAATATATAAAATGAAACTGAAAAAAAAAGTGTACAGAACATCAAATGTAAACCACAAATTCCTGCATACGAATTAGGCATAATGCCAAATCTGTTGAATGAATTTAGTAGATTCAACATTTATGTTGAGTATCGAACATGACGTCAGTGTAGGTGCAAACATAAGTTCATAGGTTCATAGGTTGGTACTAGGCTATCGGCACTAGGGCCTATACAAGCCTAGCCATACTAATTCTGTGGCTATTTCTTCCCAAACTATTTACTTTCCTGGACCCCTGTCTAACAGGGTGACTGATGTGATCCCGGGGTGAATTTCCTTTCTCCCATCCAATCGACAAGGTTCCTTTTGAAGAGGGCCAAAGAGACACTCTGCTTCACATGTATGGGCAGTCTATTCCAGAGTCTGGGGAGTCTCTGGGTTAAGAATCTATCCCGCCAGCATGTTTTGTTTATTGTGATGACAATGTTTAGATCCCTGGAGCGTGTGGCTCTGAGGGATTGGGATTTCTTTAAGTGGAGCATGTCCAACAGCTCTGGGTTTGACATGGCCTTGTATGTTAAGCAGAGATCACCTTTGAGTAGACGATATGTGACAGAGTATAGCTGGAGTTTTTTAAGGTGGTCAACATAGGGCATCTGCTTTAGGCCTGTGATTCTTTTAGTAAGGTATTTCTGCAGCCTTTCCAGTTGTTGCAGATGTTTTGAGAGGTACATACCAAATGGGGTGTTGTATTCTAATGAGGGATGAGTACAATGGGACAATGACCTCATTTTTTCTGGATGAAAAACCCTTAGGGATGAGGTGTGCCACATAGAAGGATTTCCTGACTGTTGTGGTGATGTGGTTATCGAAGGTGAGATCACTGTCCACCTGTGTCCCTAAGTCTCTTATCACACTTTTGGTGTTTAGTGTACTGCCACCTATGTGGTAATTCATGAGTACATGTTTTTTTCCCAAAGGGGATAACTATACATTTCTTGGCTTTGAGCTTGAGCCCATGACTCTGGCACCAAGCATCTGTTTTTGTAAGGCCCTTTTCTGGAGTACCCACATCATTTGGGGATTCAATAATGGCTCCCAGTTTGCAGTCATCTGTGAACTTTGTTAGCCAGAGTCCCTTAGTGTTGTCCTGTACTTCAGAGAAGTAAATGCCAAACAAGAGCATTCCCAGGACTGAAGCCTGAGGTACACCACTTGTCACTTGTCTGGAGCTGTATTTGGAGTCAGCTACTTTTACAGTGTGGGTTCTGTCAGTAAGCCAGTTGGCAACCCATCGAGTGACGTAGGGATTAATGCCCAGCTTAGTATCTCTATCTATGATTCCAGAGTGGGGGATGGTGTCAAAGGCCTTGGCGAGGTCCAGATAGGTTGTGTGGATCGCCTTACCCTCGTCCACAGCTCTGGAGACTGATTCAAAGAAGTCAATCAGGTTCAGGAGACAAGATCGACCCTTCACGAACCCAAACTGGTTGGGGTCCAGTGTTTGAAAGTTGCCAATGTCTTTGTTTATAAGTTCCATGATAATAGGTTCCATGGCCTTGCAGATCAGGCTCATCAGACTGATAGGGCGGTAGTTCCTGGGATCCAAGGTGGATCCCCCCTTGTGGAGTGGGATAACTGTAGCTGTGCGCCACTCAGTGGGCACGAAGCCTGAGGTGAGGCTATGATTAAACATGACACTTAAGTGAGGTGCCAGTTCATTTTGTAGTTCAAGTAGTACACAGCCTGGGATGTCATCTGGTACCATGGATGCTGTATTCTTAGATTTGAAGAGTGCATATTTTACCTGTGTGGCCATTATTACCGGAATTTGGCAATCTTCCGGTATTGAGATGGGCCGTTTAGGGGGTGAGTAGGGGGTGACGTTGGCACTGAATTGATCTGCCAGGATATTGGCAATATCCTTGGGATCAGTATATTTAATGCCATTCTGTTGTAGCTCAGAGCAGATATGAGCATTGCCATTTAGATTCTTGACATAGTTATAGAATGCCTTGTGGTTGTCTTTAGAATCTTTGGCAATTTTATTTTCGTAACTAGCTTTGGAGGATTTTATGAGGAATCTCAACTTCTTACTGAGGCTGGTAAGGGAGTTTTTTGCATCCTGGGATTTTCCTCTTTTCTGCAACAGTTTCTTCCTTTTGTTGTAAAGTTTGTTTATGGCAGGGGACCACCTGTTTGGCTTCCTTTTTTTGGAGGAGAGCATCTTGGTTCTATTTGGGATGGCACGATTCATGCATGAGTGGATGTGCTCGTAGAGTGCCTTAGTGTAGGATTCAGCAGTTGAACTTTCAGTTCCCGTCTGCATGGGTGTCATGAAGTTTGTCACTTCTGACTTGAGTAGCATGAAGTTGGCTTTGGAGAATTTTTTTATGGAGGTTTCCTTACTGGGGGGCAGGGGTGGGATGTGGATGTTAAGGGTGATTAGCTTATGGTCAGACCTGACCAACGACGGGGTGACCATAGATGTGGAGCATTGATTTCCCATGTTGGTAATGACCAGGTCTAGGATATTGGAGCTCCTGGTAGGACAATGGATTTCCAGGGCATTGGAATTTATGAATTCCAAGAACTGTTGGGCAAAGGTGTTGGTACACAAGTAGTTCTCTCAGTTAATGTCAGGGTAGTTGAAATCACCCAGTATTAGGGTGTTTGGCTGTATCTTAATATTTTCCAGTATGTTTAGAAAGGTGTAATGAGAATCTTGGGGCATGGTGGGGGATCTCTAGCAAGCTACAATTTGGATGTAAGTTTTACCTAGTGTTAGTTGCACCTGGAGAATTTCAGACGCATTGTATTGGGCAACTAGCCTGGAGTGTGAATATCCTTGGTCAATATGGACACTCCTCCACCTTTAATGTTTTGGTCCTGGTTTGGTGGTCAGAAAGTGTGGTAAGAGTTGTAGCCTGGTATGGCAGGGGTGCTCTGGAGCCTTGAACCAGGTCTCAGTTACTGCACAGATATCGATGTTCTCCATTTTTAGGAGTGCCTCAAGAGAGTGCATTTTGAGGTTTAGACTTCTAGCATTGAGTAGCATTATCTTCAGAATTTGCATGCTTGTACCTGTTACGGTGGTGGTTTTATCCTAAAAAAGGCACTATAGGGGTGGCAAGAGCCTTAGCCAGTAACCTGAATCCCGGGGGCGACAGGTGCAGACCATCTCTGGCAAAGCATTGTGGTCTGTCGATCATGTTGTCTCAGGCAGACAGATACTGCATCCCCTTTGAATGACACCAGAAGCTTAGCCAATTGTTGAATCAATCATTTTGCCCTTATATTGTGGTATCATTCTGGGCAAAGGCAGGATACTACTCAGGGCTAGGGTCACACCTGCCTGGGCCATATGATCTGAGAGCTCTTCCATGTCTCTTTTCATGTAGTCCAGGGAGGTAAGTCTCAAGTTAAACTCCTACACTGGCATTCACATTCTAATAGGGGGGGCACCCCCCCTGCATCCCCCACACCCCCTGCAAACTATATATTCCAACTCTGAGATTGCACTACAGTGAGGAAAAGGAGACATTTCCCAACCTGCACTGTACCACAATTTCTACACATAACATCGAGTACAAATCAGTGAATGCACTGATATGTATTTTAGCTCTCCCAACATTCAGCAACATGGAAAACGGCCAACTGCTGTTCGTCATTTCCGTTTTCGCCGAACTCAATTTCAACTTTTTAATAGCAAACATAACAGATTTCTGAAGAAGTTCAACTACTTTGCAATAAAAGTGCGAACGAAAGCGCTCAAATCTAAACTACTGGTGTCCGTGTGTCCTTTTTCCATAAGCAGAATACCCCCCCGGGTACATTGCACACACTGTTTGGATTAGTTTAAAGTTTTGCAGTTTCAGTGGGTACCTTTTGGATTTTACAAATATATATATATATATATATATATATATATATATATATGGTTTCCCTTCACAATCTCGAATTACTGAATGCTTGAAATTCAGTAACTCGAAACTGTAAAGTCGAACCAACAAAAATCCCGAAACTCACAAGCACGAAAACAAACAACCCCGAACATACAGAACACATACACCACACAACATGCATACCATACAACCCACATCACATAAACTTCAAGCCCTACACTACATGCACACAGGGGGGCAAGCCCCCCCTGCACCCCCAACATGGGGGGCTGCACACCCCTACTTATATATTCTAACTCCGAGATCACACTAATACACAA
The DNA here is from genome assembly GCF_019279795.1 of Protopterus annectens. Taxonomy (NCBI): domain Eukaryota; kingdom Metazoa; phylum Chordata; order Ceratodontiformes; family Protopteridae; genus Protopterus; species Protopterus annectens. The sequence goes on from NC_056731.1 coordinate 749,939,183, forward strand.
AATAAAAAACACCACACAGACATTTCAAACTTTCTCGCACATGCACACAAATACAGACACATCGAACACTCACACTCATACGAATTTTGAGTATATATATATATATATATATATATATATATATATATATATATACACACACACATATTGCAATATGGCTGGTGAATGAAAAATATTCCAGATATTTTCAAATGCCATATTGTATATTCTGCTTAGGAATATCTAGTTAGAACTGTAAAGACACCTTGAGAAGAGAAACAAAATATTTAACTTTTATATGTGTTAATAAGACACATTCTAAAAGGTTCCATCCATCTTGCATGGAACTGCGTAATAAATATTCATAATTATATTATATTACTTTATATTTTTGTTATACACTTATCCCTTCTCCCCAAAACCTGCCCCCCATGCATTAAATAGCAGAATATATGAAATAATGGCAGTACCACATTGTTAGTAAGGTTCATCCTATATATCTGTTTCACCTCTAAACATAAATCTCACTGAGGAATAGGATGTAATCTTTATATTGGAAGAGTTACTTCAATTAATGAATGGCTTAACCACAAGAGGAATAGAAATACTAGCCCTCTCACTCTTACTTTATTTTTTCCTACACATTTCCTGTATGCATGCATTCCTAAGCCAAATCAGTCCATTCATAGCTGGATTGTGCTCAGAAAGGAAAAGCCAATACATAAGCAATTCCTGATGGAGCCTTCTTAGTACAGGTGTATTAACTTGTTTACAGCATAAAGCAGATCCAGATGTAGGTTTATTGGCATACTTTGTATTTGATTATTTCAAATGAATCCCAAATGGTGCCTTAAAGCTCACGCATGTGTGTGTGTGTGTGTGTGTGTGTGTGTGTGTGTGTGTGTGTGTGTGTGTGTGTGTGTGTGTGTGTGTGTGTCTGTGAATGCATGTGAAAGAATGTGCATATAAGTTGTTAAATATTTAGGGAGCTGAAATCATTATTTTATTTACAGAGTACTTAATCTTATCACGTTCTGCATAACAGCTCTCTTGTTTTCTTTGTTTTTATGCATGTTTTATTTTAACTGTACTCAAGTCTTGCAAAATGTATTATTGTTGTTGCTATTATTGTTATCTTGCATACTGAGCACAGTCCCAAAGCAATAAAGAAAAGGTTTTGCACTATTAGACATTTATTAAAAAAATTAACAGCTGTTTTGTTCGAGTGCTTCCTTATTTATCAGTATAATGTGCAAATCAAAAGTTGCCAAAACACATAACACATATTATTAGAAAACTTTATTGGTACATGTACAATGAAGTTATGTTTCCTATAAGGCTTCTTTCTTTTTTCCCAATATCAGCAACTGTTACCCATAACATTCTGGTGTATTTCTGCAATCTGTTTATTCAGGAGAGCCATGAATTACTTTGCAGTTATGGTTAGGACTACCAGGCACTAATGAGCATGACTTGTTCTTTGAAAGAAGGGTTTGTTTGGGACTCGCTTGATAAATCAGTGTATTTATTCAGAGTCACTATATTTCTGCCTTTAAAATGCAACGACCAAAGAGATGGTTATACTAGCGATGGTTATACTAAAACAGGTGGGTGGTGTAGAGGTCTCCTCTGTGTGAGAAGTATGGGCCATTTGTTATTCATTAAAATGCTTTATTTTAATTTTAGTTTTACTAAGTCTAATTTTGACAAAATGCCATTTTTGGTCAACAGGTCTTGACAAAATGGTCATTGCAGAAACAGTCTTCACTTGAGCTACATCTGTAACATATGTACCATCTGTTAACAATAGTATACATGCATCCTGTTTACTGTGTCAAATGTGGTATGAGTACAGCTCAGCTGCAGCATGGCTGATACTGAGACACTACAAAGGTCTCTAACACATCTCTAGGCGGGCAGATTTGCCTTTGAGGAGTTGTTGGACACATTACCTGTGATGGGACTGGCAGATGGCAGTGATGATTTGCACCTGGTACTTGAAGAGGTTTGCAGCAATGATAATAGCACCACTGCCTTACATGATATGTGTCCTCAATCTGACATGGGCAGCAAGAATCATATAGATATGTGACACAGGCTGGCCATGCCACCTTACCATGATGGAGAATGGACAGACAAGGTGAGAGCATCGCAAGAGTAGTCTTAGACAGTGTTTGCTATGTTGACAGTAGAACGGCTTCCATTTGCTGCATAATAGTAAGAGAGCATATTTTCACAATTACCATTGACAGCTGGGGTGTGACATTCCAGGATGTCTGCTACTGCATGCCATATGGGTCAAATTATGCATAGAGCTGTGCCATGGTGGAGGAATGACCCAAATGATGTTACATGCAGCATGGTGCTACACCAGAACATTAACCATCAATGTCACCTGGTAACAACCCTATTTGGATTCAACAGAACTATATGCCTGGTGCACAGTGCTGAGAGATATGATGTGACACAGCTAAACACTGGACTAGTGGATCTCATGGAGTGTGTCTGAAGATGCTAGCTTTCAACATTCGGATAGACATTGTGTAAGACACAGATGATGTGTAGACACTGTACAGCTCTGTGGAGCTGGTTTTGGGTCACCATGAATGTTATGCATTAGGCCACTGTCTGGTAGACAGCAGTAATAGTTATGCCCTGGGTTCAATGACCTCTGTTCCATTCAATGTTGTACAGAATTCTTGGGCTGATGTTACCCATAGTGACCACAATGAAGTATATTCACTTCTAAAGTGGAGGGGCTGCCAGACAGCTCTTTTCCCATGTGAGGGCCTTCTTACCTGTTCTCTGCCGCCATGGAAACACATGCACACATATGACAGGGATGTTTGATATGTGGTTCCTGTCTACAATCTGCAGTGTTTTTATGATTCTAACTGGCTGTCCTCTGTGTATGTTAATATTTAATGAGTATCTGACAGTTATTATACTAGATGCCCTGTGTGATACACTGTATTCATAACATTTGTGCTACACAGACTATATAATGTTGCAACTTAATTGTGGTAGTTGTACATGCTTGTATATCACTTCCCATTAGCACACTCCTGCTAGGTCGTTGAAGGTCACTACTGTGAGTTATGGTACATTAACATGTGCCACATGGTATGCTGCAGACAAACCTTCCAGATGCTGTAAGTGGTGATGCTTCTGTGGCATCCTATTTAATATATTCTGCTCTGCACTGCATGTAAGACTCTTCTATGTGGTGCATACTGAACGTCCAAGGATGTTAAGTATAGTGTTCTAGTAGTATACTTAGAGGAGTATATACTAGCTTTTAAATTGTGGATCTTGGAGTAACCCCCTTTTCCGAGGTGTACCAGGTAAAGAGTTATTATGTATGAATAATGGGAAGCTGGGGGGGGGGCACAGCCTCCCAAATCAGGAATACTGAGATGAGACACAGTTTAATTTGGATATAAGGATATGCTTAGTGTTCCACCTGACTTTACAACAGGGCCTTGAAAACCTCTGGAGGACCACAAGCAAAGTGCTAAGGGAAAATTTAACTAGCAAAACATTTTGGTCTATAACCATTGCTATGCGGCAGTGCACGATGGTGTGCTACATGCAAACAATGAAGCACTGCCTGAGATGGGAAAGCACTCACCTGTCCATACATCAAGTTCACTGGCATTGTGTTTTCCAGACTCTGTGCTTCTGGTGTCAGTCCGCCCTTCCTCCTGCTTTGGACTGTATTGTGTTTCTCCAGTAAGGTCAAACTTTGATGCAAATGGTGAAAGCCTGTTTGTCTTATCAAGAGCTATCACAGATTTTGTGTGTTCATTGTCAGATTTCACAGTTGCTGTGCATGTTACTCATTTTACTAGGCATATGTGAGACACAACATCAGCCTATCAAGCATTAGCTGGGTCAGTGCCTAGACAGCCAAGGTTGGTTGACAGCTCTACAGTACTCACTGTACCTTTGTCAGCTCTTCTGCCTTTGAGGGGTCCAGAATGGATCAGGAACAATGCAAATGGAAATGTTTATGTAAGAATTAAATATGACAAGGTTATAGTTAGATGAGGCTCAATTACTAACAGTTAGGATAGGAGGAGATGAGATAGCAGTTGTGCGGTATAACCAATTTACAGGAAAGTACCCAGGAATAGATGGCATTCCTGTGGAAGTTTGGAAGCTAGGAGAAAAAAACTGATAAAGATTTGGAAGGTTTGGTTTAACAGTATTTTAAGAGAAGTACCACCGTTCTGGAATAAATCAGTAGCAGCTGTAATACCTAAAGAGGGTAAGATCCATCAGCTCCAATTTCATACAGGCCCATTTCAGTACTGAACCATGATTATAAAGTGTGCATGTCTATAATTGCCAAAAGAATGGCAAAAGTAATGCCAAAACTGATAGATATGGATCAATGTGGTTGTGTGGACAGGAGGCAAACATTTAACAGCATTAATAGACCATTGATGATCCAGAGAGAAGCATAATATAAGAAAATACCATTGTTGTTGTTGGGTCTTGATGCAGAGAAAGCACTTGACAGAGTAAGCTGGGACTTTCTGAGCAGGGCAATGGAAGCATTTGCATTTCCTGAAAAAATTATAAAGCTGATTAGGAGAATATGTGAAGGATCAGAGGTGAAAATTAAAGTGGGTGGGGTCTTTCCTTGATAATTTCTGCTTGAGCAGAGGAACAGGGCAGGGGTGTCCTCTTTCTCTTGACTTAATTGTGGTATATTTAGAACAATTGACAAAGAAAATAAGGGACTCATCAACTCAAGGACATAATTGTTATGGTAGTCAACAAAAACTGGGTTTATTTGCAGAAGATATTATTTTGTAACTGTCCAAACCCGAAAAAGACATTACAGTGCTGTGGAACATATTGAGACAGTTTCAGATGTTTTCTGGATACAAAATGAATGAAGCTAAAACAAAGGCCATAGAGGTAAATTATGTACCAACACATGAACTGGTTCAGGAATAGCCATATATATGGGGACATGGTAAAACAAAATATGAGTATGGATTAAAAATTATTCTAGTGAGGCAGCAATGGAATTGTGAGAAGAGAGTAAATGAAAGATAATAAAAAATGGATAAAATAGATGCTTTGTTACATGGACATGGATAGTAAGATACAAGTAGTTAAAATATTTTTGGTGCCTTTAGTCTTATACACAGGTCAGGCATCCTGGATCCTTGGTAATCTGTCAGGGTCGGTAGAAGGATTTTATAACAGCCATAAAGATTCTTCATGGGGGTTGCAGGAGAATTCATTGCATACAAAAATGTCCAGGTTTCTATTAACTGCACTGACATTGAGGGGTTACCTTCTGTGTGGCAGGTATGAGGGTGCTTTGTTTTCCAAATGACACAATATTGCAATTTTTTCAATATTGTTACCCCATAGTCCTGGCATGATGTGTTTATACATAACATACCACCTTGAATGATCCTTGGGTCCACTAGAGAGCTTATGATAACTTTAAGTTTGCAGTCATCTGTGAAGCTGATAGGCCAAACACCAATGACATCAGCTTGGACATCAGATAAACAGAAGCCGAGTCAGAGCAGGCTAAGCACAAAGTCCTGTGGGACTCCAGAAGTAATGAGTCTTTTGGTGGAGACAGTGCCCCTGGACTTGAGTCAGTGGATTTTGTCTGGGCACTAGTTAGATCTATAGCAATTTTTACTTTCAGTTTGATTAGTTTGTCAATATGACTTAGTCTGGAATAGTATCACAGGCCTTGCCCAAATCAACGTCTGCTGTATGTAGGGTTTTGTTCTTATCTAAAGCCTTAGTGATATTTTAAAAGATGCTCACTGGTTTAGGCAGGTAGATCAACACTTCACAAACCTAAACTGATTTGGGTTGAGAGATTTTTAGGTTGTCAGTGTCTTTGTTTATGAAGTCTATAGTGATTTGTTTCACAATATTTCAGAGAGTTCTAGTCAAGCTTATTATTCTATACTTGCTAGCATTAGTAGTTGTTTGTCTTTCAGGCTTTTCCCAGTTAGGGGTTGCCACAGCAGAACTCCAGTCCGCTAATGATTGGCAGTCGATTTTTATGGTGCTGAGTTGCCAGCCCAATGCCCAACCTTCAGAGAAGGCGCACCCATTCACACATGTCTTTCGGAGGCCACTCGACCACGGGGAGGACATGCAGACTCCACACAGAAGGCATTCCAGCTGAGAATCAAACAGGAGAACCTCTTGCTGTGAGGTAACAACGCTACTGCTGTACCACCGAGGATATGCCACCTTTATGAAGGACAACCAGTGCTCTTCATACCGCTCAACTCCTTAACGCAAGAAATCTGGACAAAGCCTAAAATAATGGGGGCACAAAGGCCCAAAAATAAGCACAGATTTTAAATATTGCTCTTGTTCATTTAGACAGCATTAAGAATAACAGGATTTGTGTTAGCATGTATTTTCTGGGGGATATGAAGTCTGAAACTCAAATATATGTCATTATTTAGTGACTTCATTCCTCTGTAATTTACCAGTAAACCACAGATTTTATGAGGAACAGACCAAATATTTGAGGTAAAATCTGGACATTCTGCAAAAATCTGTACTTCAACAAAGTATTAGTGTAAGGGTGTGCACACTTATGCAATCAGCTTATTGTACGTTTTTTATTGTTTATATTTTTCCCCTAACAGATTTGTTTTTCAATAGAATTGTACAGGTTATAGGTCATATTAAAGATGGGAAAAGTTTTGAAATGATTTATTGTAGTCTCATTTTATAATATCACAAAAACCTGTCATTTTAACAGGGGTGTGTACACTTTTTATATCCACTGTGTATACACACACACACACACACACACACACACACACACACACACACACACACACACACACACACGTGTATCTGTGACTTTGTATATTTGTGTGTATATACTAGTGTGTGTTTATGCATTATACAAATCATCATAACCCCATATCATCAAAGATGAGATTGTTGGGACAAAACTATTGAAATCCCATTTCCGCGAGCCAGCTGAACAACAAAGATCTTCTCAGAGTAACTAACCTGTTTTCATGACAGTGAACTTTGTCCTTTTCCTAACTGTAGTGCAATCTTATAGTTGTTATATTTACTGGATGGGTTAGGGATG
>NC_056731.1:749951275-749970044 GCF_019279795.1 Protopterus annectens
AGCCTGGTCTCTTTTGACCTTGGAAGCCTTCTATGAACACTGCTTGCAACTGATTGTGACAATCAGTGATTTTTACAATGGACTTACAGTTTCCCTTGGGATGAATTTGCAATCACTGATTCTACCCCATTGTCCTTTCCTTACTAGGAGGAAGTCTACCCGAGTTGCACATTAGCTGCTCTTGTATGTGATCCTGTGACTGTCTCTCTTTCTGAATCATGTGTTGGCTACTATCAAGCCATTTACCAGACAGAAGTCTAGAATGGCCTCTCCTTCTTTATTCTTGTAGCCCCACCCATGTGGACCCAGGCAGTCCTCATATTCTGTTCTATCTGTCCTCAAATGTGCATTCAGGTCAGCCATTTTCAACACCAGCTCCTGTTGTGCTGCTTTATAAAGTAATAAATATTTCATATATGTCTATATCTATCTACATCTGTTTTATATATATATATATATATATATATATATATATATATATATATAGATATATATAAAACTATATTAATACATAATGTGTGTGTGTGTGTGTGTGAACGACAGAGTGTGTGTGCATGTAAGTGTATCTTTCTTTCTCTTTCCCTCTCTTTCTCTCTCTCTCTCTCTATATATATATATATATACTGATACATTCACACACATACAAGTGAGTGTGTATTGTAGGGTTAGGGGATAGATTGGGTAAGAGGATAGATTAAGGTGTGTGATTGTGACTGTTTAGGGTTAGGTTAGGGAACAAATTTACTGTGCGTGCGTGTGTGTGCACGTGCAAATGTGTGATGAGAGTCACGACTATCTTCGTAGTGGTAGTGTTATGGCAACAGCTTTTTTTTTGTTTAAGACGCAGGCTAGCATTATGGACAGGGTTATCATGTGTTACTACTGTGGCACAAGGAGGCTTTGCTGGTTACAGTGGATCCAATAATCTAAAAACTCTTATACATCCATAATCCAAATAGCTCAGATAATTTAGGACCACAGATATACATCCACTCCCACAAATAAATTCACATGATGGGAGTATAGATTTACAACACAGTGCTTACCCACCTCTGTAGAACAAATGAACTCTCCCAGTTTAACAGTCTGACACACTTTCTGCCTTTAAAAATGATAACTATTTGGGTATTCATAAATTCATCTTGCCTGGTCCTTCTTGAAAAGGGAGGACTGGGAAAGCTGAAACGTCCTTGCAGTTCAATTGATTTGCATCTCCTATGAACCTGTGACATATGACTAAGTCACAGCCTTCTATGGAAGCAGAGTTAGTGGGGATAACATGCTTAGGTGTGCTTTCCTGGTGACTGTTGGGTGATAGGAATGGACTGCATTATGTCTAAGTGGAGAAGGAGTCTTGTCTGCACTGAAGGCTGAGATATTTCACATGTATCAAGAAGACTTGTACTAAAGGTATATGCATGATATTTTTTACAGACAGTGTGTGCACTGGTGAGTGCATTACAAGACCATAACATGTTTATATGACTACAACAAAAAAGGTATATAAGTCAAAATAGTGTTATGTTCATAGGTTCATAGGTTCATAGGTTCATACTAGGCTATCTGCCCTAGGGCATTTATAAGCCTAGCCAGAGTGTGTTTGGATTTCGCCACCCTTTTTAAATTAATTTTGCTATGCCTTTTTTTGAGGTTAGTATACTGTGCCTCTGTCTAACAGTGACACAGAAGTGATAGCCGGGGTAAACCTACGATCTCCCATCCACTCATCAAGATTCCTCTTGAAGAGAGTCAATGTGGGACTCTGCCTAACCTGGACTGGGATTTTATTCCAGAGTGAAGGGAGCCTCTGGGTTATGAATCTGTCCCTCCAGCATGTCCTATTTATTTCAGTGCTGAGGTTCAAGTCTCTCGAGCATGTAGCTCGATGGGATTTGGATTTTCTGAGGTGCAGCATGTCCATTAATTCCGGGTTGAACATGGCTTTATACGTCAGGCACAGATCACCTCTGAGCAGGCGGTATGCCACTGAGTAGAGCTGGAGTTTCTTTAACCGGGCAGCATATGGCATCTGTTTGAGCCCTTTGATCCTCTTGGTGAGGTACTTTTGGGGTCTTTCCAGTTGCTGCAGGTGTCTGGTAAGGTACATCCCAAAAGGGGCATTGTACTCAATTATGGGCCTGATGAGGGATGAGTTAAGAGGTACGATGACCTCCCCTGATCTAGATGTGAATCCCTTCATGATTAGGTGGGCTATATAAAATGTTTTTCTAACCATTTTGGCCACGTGGTTGTCAAATGAGAGATTGCTATCTACTTGGGTCCCCAGGTCCTTAATGACTTCTTCTGTACTTAATGGATTACCACCTATGTGGTAATTTGTGGGCACTTTGTTTTTGCCAAAGGGGATGACTATACACTTTTTGGCGTTTAGCTTGAGGCCATGGCTCTGGCACCAGTTGTCTGTTTCTATGAAGCCCTTTTGGAGGATGCTTGTGTCGGCTGGAGAGTTGATTATGGCGCCCAGTTTGCAGTCATCTGCGAACTTGGTCAGCCACAGTCCTTCCGTGTTGGCCTGTACCGCCGAGAAATATATAGCGAACAAGAGAGGTCCCAGGACTGAGCCTTCTGGGATGCCACTTGTAACTGGTTTGGAGTCTGACATGGCTCCAGCAATTCTAACCATGTGGGTTCTGTCCTTGAGCCAGTTTGCGACCCATCTAGTGACATAGGGGTTTATATTTAAGCTGGTGAGCTTGTCTATAATGCCCGAGTGGGGTATTGTATCGAAGGCTTTTGCGAGGTTCAGGTAGGCTGTGTGGACCACCTTCCCCTCGTCAATGGCCTTGATGACTGTTTCAAAGAAATTGACCAGGTTTAAGAGGCAGGATCTGCCCTTAACAAAGCCACACTGGGTAGGATCCAGTGTTTGTAGGTCCCCAATATCTTTATTTATGAGGTCCATGATGATCCTTTCCATAGCTTTGCAGACCAAGCTAGTCAGGCTTATGGGCGATAGTTTCCAGGATCCGTTGAGGCACCACCTTTGTGGAGAGGGACCACTGTTGCTGTCGCCACTCTTTGGGTACATATCCTGTAGTAAGGCTAAGATTGAACAGTAGTTTTATGTTTGGGTTTAGCTCTTCTTGGAGTTCATGTAGGACGCAGCCCGGGACACCATCTAGTCCCATTGATGCTGTGTTTTTGCTTTGGAGGGCGGCTCTTACCTGAGCATCTGAGATGTCAGGGGCAGCACTCTGTTGGGATAGATATTTTCCCTTTTGGTGGGGAGAGGGGGGAGAAGTTTGCACTGAACCTGTCAGCTAGGATGTTGGCAATGTCTGTGGGCTCGGTGTATTTTTTGTCATTTTGGACTAATTCTGACCATATCTGGGAATTCTGACCTAGGTTCCTAACATAACTAAAGAAAGCCTTGTGATTATCCTTAGTGTCCTGTGCAATTTTCTCTCGAAGCTGGCCTTAGACGATTTTATGAGTGCCCATAGTTTTTTGCTAATACTGATCAGAGATGCCTTCCCTTTTTGGGATTTTTCTCTATCATGTAGTAGCTTTCTCCTTCTATTGTATAGTTTGTTTATGGCTGGGATCCACCAGACAGGACGTCTGCCTTTGGAGGATTGGGTCTTGGTTTTATTTGGGATTGCATGATCCATGCATTCCTGAAGGTGTTCATAGAATGCGTTTATAAAGGATTCTGCTTTCTGGGCCGTATTTTCCACAGGCCTGGGGGCTTTGAAGGGTTTCGCCTTGGTTTTGAGGCATGTGAAATTTGCTTTAGAGAAGTTTTTCACTGTGGTTTTCTGGGCAGGGGGTGGGGTCGGGATGTGAATATCCAGTGAGATTAGTTTATGGTCTGATCTTACCAGTGAGGGTTACACTTCTGGTCTGGAGCATAGTGTCCCCATGTTGGTGATGATCAGGTCCAGTATGTTTTCCCCTCTTGTGGGAGTGGCAACAAGTTGTTCCATAGCATTTGAGTTTATAAATTCTAGGAACCTTTGGGCTAGGGTGTTGGAGCTAGAGTAATGCTCCCAGTCTATGTTTGGGTAGTTGAAGTCGCCCAATATAATGGTGTTTGGAGAGACCTTCATATTTTCCAGTATTCTCAGGAAGGCCAAGTGGGGTTCCTGTGTTTGGGAGGGTGGTCTGTAGCAGGCTATAAACTGGAAGGCAGTTTTACCCACAGTTAGTTGCACATGGATAGTCTCTGATGCTTCGTGCTGTGCCACCAACCTGGAGGTGTGGGTATCTTTGAATATTGATACTCCCCTCCTTTTGTGGTTCAGTCCAAGTTTTGGGGCCGAAAAGCATGGTATGAGGTATAACCTGGTAGTGCTGGGGTGGTCTCGGGAGCCTTGAACCAGGTTTTTGTTACCGCACAGATATCGATGTTCTCCATGTTAAGGAGAGTTTCGAGTGCATGCATCTTGAGGTTTAGACTTCTGGCGTTGAGTAGCATTACTCTTAGTTTCTTATCCCTTGTGATACCTATGGAGGTGGGTTTTTCTTTTGAGCCTTGCCTAAAAAAGGCACTATGGGGGTAGCAAGAGCCTTTGCCAATATCCAAAGCCCAGGGGTGACAGGTGCAAGCCGTCCCTAGCGAAGCATCATGGCTTGTCGAGCATGTCATCCCAGGCTGACAGGCATTGGATCCCCTTTGAATGACACCAACACTTAAGCAAATTGTTGAAATTGATCATCTTGTCTTCATATTGTGGCATCATTCTTGGTGAGGGTAAGATGCTACTCAAGGTCAGGGTCATACCGGCCTGGGCTACATGCTCAGAGAGCTCCTCTATATCTCTTTTCATGTAGTCCAGAGAGGTACGTCTCAGGTCATTCACACCAGCATGGACAATGACTGAGTCATATTTGTACTTGCCTTGGAGTGACCTGAGTGCTTGTGTTATGTGCCAGATCCTAGCGCCCGACAGGCAGCTCACCGTGACCTTCTCCTTGTTCAGCCTGGTGAGCGGGACATCAGTGTGCCTGATGATAGAGTCACCTATTACAAGTGTATCAGTTGTGTTGTTTAGCCTTAAGGGCTGTGACTGTTCGGCACACTGGCTTTGTGAGATATGTGTTGCACGTGTTTTGTTTTGGGGTAGTGGTTACTTGGGTTTCTGCTTTGGAGGTCTCTGCTGCTTAGGCAGATTTTTATTTAGAGCCTCCGAGTATGTTTTTGTGTGTTTATGTGTTTGGTTTGTTGTCATGGTAGGTCTATGTGAGACTGGAATTGTAGTGAGTGTGGTTTCCTTCTCCTCCTGACTGGTTACGCCAGTACTGAGTTGAGAGTGCTTAGCCTCCAATTTGGCTATATGGTTGCATCTCTCACATGTGTTGGAATTTGTTGGGAGGAGGAGAGGGTTGTCTGTGTACATGATGCAGTTGTAACATTGCCTCAAGATTCCCAGATTCACCAGCTGGACCGGAGAGGAGATTGACCACTGACCTTTGGACATGCTAGAATAGTATTGGGAATTCCTTTATAATTGAAAAAAAGGGCCAATGGGGAACAAGGTACTCAAGGGGAGTTTGTGAGGGTGTAGTGCTTTTAATTCTTTAGAGCTGACTTATATAATTGCTTTAGTGAGCAAGTGCCAGGTAACTTAAATGCAATGTGCTACAGGTAACTTAAATGCAAAAACGACAAACAGTAACTTTCTTTCAAGTGAAACAAGGAAATAAGTACAGTAAGCAATGCAGATATCACTAGGGATCCACAGAAGTGCTAAAAGGCCACGTTTTAGGTGGAATTAGCATTTCAGGGAAATAAACAAACAACAAGCATACAAATAAAGCTAGATTCAGCAGGCCTGGATCTAGTCTATGCTACAGCAAACAAGGTGTACCAATTTCAGTAAGAAACAGAATATGCAGGCACTATAAACCTCTAACCAGAAATTCCCTGCTCAGAAGGGCAGAGTCCAGCCTCTCCTCCCACAAGAGTGCAGACCGCAATCCTTCTTAACGTAAAATAATTGGCCTGAAGCCCAAGTGCTTAAACCAGAACTAATACACTTTTATAATAACAGACACTGAGCTCTCAATCAGCAGTTCCCAACTTAGAAGGATGTAAGCTACCTGTCCTGTCACCACAGTGCAGGCCACAAACCTTCCTAATGTAAAACAACTGGTCTGAAGCCCAAGTGCTTAATCCAAAAGACTTAGAAATAATAGCTACACTTTAATCAAGTTACTAAAAGCAGTAATAAATACAACCGAATACTTTAAAGAATGCCTGGATTAGTGCTCAAGTTATTCAAACAAAGCTAGATTCAGCAGGCCTGGATCTAGTCTATGCTACAGCAAATGATGTGTACCAATTTCAGTAAGAAGCAGTTCAAATATGCAGGCACTATAAGCTTTAACCAGAAATTCCCAGCTCAGAAGGACAGAATCCAGCCTCTCCTCCCACAAGAGTGCAGAACACGAACCCTCTTCATGTAAAATAACTGGCCTCAAGCCCAAGTGCTTAAACCAGAATTAATACACTTTTAGAATAACAGACACTGAGACCTCAATCAGCAGTTCCCAACTTAGAAGGATGTAAGCTACCTGTTCTGCCACTACAGTGCAGACCACAAACCTTCCTAATGTAAAACTGGTCTGAATCCCAGGTGCTTAAACTAAAAGGCTTACAATGAGTTACACCAAGCAGTAATAAATACAATTGAGTACTTTTAAGATGACGCAAAAGCAAAATAAAGTAGGAAAAACACAAATACAGTAAAAGCAGATACATTTTTTTTTGGAAAGAGAGAAAGGAAAGAGAGAAAGAAGTAGCAGAAACTAAGCTGATTGGCCTTCTCAAATGCTCTCCCTGTACTGGGTAGAATGAGGTAATGACACTAGACTGGGAGGAGGGCCCCAGATCAAATTTACACTAAGGGCGGGCAACTGCAAAGCCACCAACTATAAAAACACTATACCAACAGGGAGGGAGGGTGAGAAACAAACAGGAGAAATGTTACTCACAGCTGAAAAGCAGCAGTGAGTCTTTAAATGAAAGTTTTAAACAGCTAAAGGAGCCACTAGAAAAAAAGAGTTTAACTGCAACAAGTTATCATAAACAAACAACCCAACAGATGCTTAATAAGAGTGGACAATTTCCAGTTAATACCTCACACACAGTGAAACTAGCTAGAAAAAATACACAATACACAAAGTGCTATAAACAACAAAGAAATGTACTTTTTCGTTTTGTGTTTCAGGCCATCTTCAGACTTAACCCGACGCATACATTTAGAGGTTTTGCTTCTTCCAGGGGAAGCACCTCTTTAAAATAAATATGTTTCCTCTCATGCCAACCTTTGTTTCTCAACTCTTCTCATAAATAAGTTCAATGAAAGTCAGGGGAACCACAAAGATCAGCTGCCCAAGAAATTTGTGGTTCCTGACTTTCACTGAACTTATTTTTTCACATCTGTTCCAACTGTGTTACAAGCATATAAATAGGGCTCTTACAAATGTATACATAGCTTTATTATCATTTTCTGCAGATATCGATCTCCACTGAAAATTCAGTTTCTTGAACTTTGTTACATTAACTAAAACATTGACTAAATATATAAAAAATAGTCGCACAATTTTCAGTTTGAGGTAAGAGAAGCCCAAGTCAATTGGTTTGCATGATAATTATTCTAAAATTTCTACAGTCATCCTTGGCTTTCTGTTAAGTGTTTTTGATCTTGTACATACTGGATTAAACAATGGGTGCCAGCAGAGGTGAAAATGGTCATATTCAACTTGATGAGGTGCTAAGTGCATTGGTTTCTGGATTGGCATTGACTTTCGTTTCACTGAATGCTAACCTGTTAAAATGTCTTTTGCATTTGAATGTATGTATTTATCTGAATGTGTTAACAAGTGTTATCTATTTATGCATTCATTACAAAGTAGTAAAGTCAGATATTGTCTAGGTGCATCATGTGGAGAGACAAGACTTGGCTTAATTGTTTGGAAGTATCGTGTTTTATGAAATAATGTGTGTGTCACTTTCTACATAATTTTGCTTAGTTGTGGGAGTCACAGTCATGAGGGAAGGTTGGACAAGAGATTATTGCAGCCTTTTTTATAAAATGAATACTGTTTTTTTAACAATTGTACTTTTTGTGGTTGGTGACACTGGGATTATAATGACTGTCACGATTTGCTATAGGTGACTTGAATTTTGAAGTAAGATTTACAGATAATTACAATATTCTGCTGGTTAAGCTGTTCTGTAGAGTGTGCAAGCCATCTGGAGAAGCAGTCAACATTGTAGATGTTTGCTCGAAGAATTAATGGGACTTGTTTAGACTAGACACTTGGACATTATAGGTAAGTGAACATTTTATGTTTGGGAGATTCTAATTTAGACTGTATGTTATTGATGTCACCTCCTGTGTTTTGCTTTCATTACTGGAGAAATTTAAGTGGACAGTATGTATTTGATGTACTTGTTTCCATGTTGCATGGTTTATATAATGTAAAGCTTTGTATTATAGGTTTAATTCTACACAGGTTCCTAGTTTTCCTGCACTCTGAGTGTGCAGTAATTTAGGTGTGTATTTGTGTTAAGAGAGGAATGTTATCTCCATTGCTGGCTATTTTTTTCACTGATGGCGTAGGAGTATTTTTTCACTGATGGCGTAGGAGTATTTTTTTCACTGATGTCGTGGGAGTATTATTTTCACTGATGGCATGGGAGTATTATTTTCACTGATGGCGTGGGAGTATTATTTTCACTGATGGCGTGGGAGTATTTTTTTCACTGATGGCGTGGGAGTATTTTTTTCACTGATGGCATGGGAGTATTATTTTCTAGGAGGTTCACCATGTTCGTTTTGCTTTGCACTGCTAGATTTGAGCTCAACTAAGAAGATGTGGTCATTGTTGAAGGTTTTAGTGTGGCTTATAAGTTATGTATTCTTCATACAACATTTATTTTGTTTTCCTTTTGTGGACAGTGACAATGTTTAGAATTAGTTTTGTTGTGGGATGCTGTATGTGAAAGTGATTATGGCCATGTTTTATTGCTCAAATACTGTGTAGGTTTTTTCTGCTGGCTCAATTGAAGCAACAGTCCACTTCACACGTAGATACGGCTTCAGTGAGACATTCTTGTACATGCTGGAAAGCCTACTGTAGGATGCTACAGGTTAGGCATATGTTTTTATGTACGAGATTATTTTGATTCTCTTTCATTATTTATGTCAAATCTTGAATTTGGAGTTTATGTTGTAGGAAGAAATAAGTACGGCTGATGCATTCAGTGCATTGTTGTGCCATGATTTGTACACAACTAGTAGATTCATAGGTTTATACTAGACTAATGACCACCAGAGTCTTTACAAGTCCAAAATCAGGGGTAACTTTTAAATATTACCCTAACTCACTTTAGTAGGAGGAAACATGGATTTTCGCCAGCATGGATTTCCCAAAGACTAACTCTAATGTCTGACATTATGGACCGACTGTAGTCTTCAGTGGTTTACCAGAAGATCTAAACATTTTATAATGAGAAAGGGTAATAATATGAGCAAAATTGGGGATAGTTGAGCATGATAAAGTAGTTAATGACCAGTAATATTGCTTTCTTATTTTTTCAGTCTGATGATTTTTCCTGAGGTATGGGTGGACGGTTATTTCCACAGATTTCCTTATCTGGGTGTAATTTTTTTTGGTTTTTGGCTGGGTAGTTGTTGCAATCATAAGTTGTATATCAGATTGTATTGTATTATATTAATGGGGTGTAGGCAGGGGAAGCATTTGTAAGGACAAGGTCATACATGTTATTTGTTTATTGACGTTGGACTACCAGGAAAGTCTAACTGGGTAGGTGTCTGGTTTTATCTAGATAAAGTTAGGAAGTGAGTGAAAAGGGCAAGTAAGGAGGTGTAAGGTATGATTAGGAACTTGTTCATATTTAGGAATATCATTATCCTGAGGTTGAACAAAAACCGAGACAGATTTTGCTAAGAACTATTCATGAATGGTTTTGAAGTACTGAAGGGAGGGTATTGATCTGATGGATATAGGTAAGGAGTCCCATGCCTTAGCAACATGGTATAAATGTAGATTATGCCCTGTAGATTTGATAGGGTTGTGGACAGAAAGGGTTTTCCTCACTGAATGATAATGATGGAGTACAAACATAGTTGCACTGAACCGTATTTAGTGCTAGACAAGATTATTATTGCTGGCTAATGTTGTAGGTGGGAAGAAGCTATGTATATGTTGGTTGAGTAGTGGGTTCTGAAAGGGTCATTTGCTGCAAATTTAGCCACTTTGTTACAGCATTGCTCAAATTTTGCTTTTTATGCTGCCTGGAAGTTAGTAAGAATGGGTGCTCCATAAACTATTTATTTTTATTTATTTTACATTTGTTGACCGGGATAGTCCGACTGGATGCATGTCCATTTTCAGCGGAGGCCGGGAGAAAAGCTCCAAGGGTAAGCAGATACAGCATTACATAATACCAGCATTACATATTACAAACAGACTATTTACAGAGATTACATAAGTAAGCAAGTTAAACAAGTTCCACAGATTAAAGTTAGTCCTGAGCACAAGTCAGGATTAAATTAAATTACACAGTAAACTGGTTAACAGATTTTTACATATTCGAGTTAGCCAGGCTTGATACATTGACATAGCCAGTTAAGTGACAAATGTTGTTTGAGACTAGTTTTAAATTGACCTAAGGTAGAAAGTAAGGTAATATCAGCTGGAAGAGAGTTCCAGGATCTACTTACAGAGTTTGCAAAGAGAGAATCACCGGCTGTGTTACTAATTTTGCTAGTCTGAATTAGTAGTTTGTTAGAGGATCGAAGCGGTCTAGGATTGTTATAGGGGGTGATAATATTTTTAAGTGCAGGAGTATTGTCCGGATTATAGAGGATTTTATAGGCCATAATCAGTTTGTTATTCTGGATTAGGCTAGGTAGTTCAAGCCAACCAAGCTGATTTATCTTGATGCAATGATGTGTCCTAAAAGGCAGTCCAGTGGCAAACCTGGCAATGTGGTTGTAGCAAATTGAGAGTTTGTTAAGGACAGTCTTGTTCAAATTCGAGAGTAGAGGGGATGCATACAGAAGGGTTGAAAGAAGGTGAGAGCGAGCTATGTCAATTTTAGCTGGAGGGGTTAGGAAGGCTTTTATTCTGTAAAGTGACCCTAGTTTTTTATTGATGGTTTTGATAGTTTGGTTAACATGTAGGTCAAATTTGAGATTATTGTCTATGATGGCACCTAATAGAATTGTAGATGGGTCAGGGGAGATTATTGTGCCATCATTTGATTTTATGGTAAAGGTGAAAGCGGTAGACCTACGTGTTGGTGAAAATAACAGCATTTTAGTTTTTTTTGGATTTAGGATCAGACGATGTTCAGAAAGCCAGTTTTCTATTCTATTAAAGGTGGTCTGGGTAGCTGACCATAACTCTACTGGAGATGTGGCTGAGCAAATCAGAGTAGAGTCATCAGCATATTGGATACAGCTGACTTTTGGGATGACAGTATAAAGGTCGTTAATGAAGATGGAGAACAGCAAGGGCCCTAGTATAGAGCCTTGTGGTACTCCGAGGGTGTTAGGTAAAAGGTTAGAGAGTTTGTTCTGCCAGAGGACAGCCTGCTGTCGACCATTCAGGTAGGATTGAAACCATTGGAGGGCTCCAGTATCTAGACAGAATGTTTGCAGGGTGTGGATTAAAAGTTGGTGATCACCCATATCGAATGCCTTGGAAAGATCCAAAAAGAGGGCTGAGGATATATAATTATTGTTGCGATTATGGTTTATCGTGTTAGTAAAGGCTAGGAGGGCTGAAGTAGTGCTGTGATGAGGACGGAAGCCATGCTGAGTGTCTGCAATAAGGCGATTTTGGATTAGGTGGTGCATGAATTGTCTATGAATACATTTTTCCATAATCTTTGCAAGTGGAGAGAGTATAGCTATTGGCCTATAATTGGAGAATTCAGTAGAGCTGCCTCCTTTGTGAAGTGGGATTACATAGGATATTTTCCAGATGGTGGGAATTTTAGCTTCTACTATGGTTCAATTGATTAGTATTGAGACAGGGTAAGCAATAGCATCAGCTGATTTTTGTAGGTACTCGGCAGGGAGTTGATCAGCAGAAAGTGTAGTGGGTTTTAATTTTTTTGATCAAGGTACGGATAAGTGAAGTGGCGACTGGTTGGAAGCTGAACGCAAGTAGGTTTCTAGGGGTGCTACTTTCAGGACCAGGGGAGCTAGGAGGTAATTGGCTAGCTAGGGCTTGAATTGTCTCAGTAAAGAATTGGTTAAAACTATCAGAAACATATTCAGGGGTTTTATCAATAGTAGCAGCAGGGATTGGGGTTGAAGTTTGTCCGGGATGTAGTAGATTATTTAAACCTGCCCAAAACTTCTGAGGGTTATTTTGATTTACTGTCTGTAAATTACAGTAATATTGTTTTTTGTCTTGTAAAATTGATTTTTTGGTTTCGTTCCTGGATTGCCTGTATTTAATGTGATCTTGAGGGTCTTTAGAAGAACGCCATAAAGCCCATGCTTTGTTTCTAAGGGTAATTTTGAGTTTAGACTCTATAGAAAGCCATGGTGCAGTTTTTGCCTTGGTTCTCTTTGAACGAACAGGTGAGGGGAGGTGCTAAGTAGTGGAGAGTATAGCTTTAGTTGTGCTGGTGAGAACGTTTTGGAATCTGTAAAGCAGTGCAAGTTTTTGTTAAGTTTTTTATACAGTTTTTATGTGCATTTCAAATGTAAGATTATAAGTTCATAGGTAAGGTAAGTACTAGGCTAGCTGCTCTTGCAGGCCAGTTTATATAGCTAAGTTGGCGTAATTGAAGTGTATTAACCCACCAGATGCGCAGTAGCAAGCCCCTCCCAAACCCCGCCTGCGAGCATGTTGCTTACTACACCCACGGTTCCGAGCATGCAGATTGTCGCGCCCACCACCTTGCATTCATATCTTTGCTTTAAAATCCCAACGCCTTGCAATAGAAAAACACATTCATAAAATCAAAACTTTTCTCTTGTGATCTGAACTGTATCATGCCCCAAGTATGGTTAAAACAGATACACAATTTTATCAATAGTGACTCTACCTGCAAAACTATCACCAGATGAGGAAAGGGATTGTACATGAAAACAGACACCTTACTTTCTAAGGGCAAGAACAAAATGATACAAAATAATGTATATTTCACCATACTATCAAGTTAAAAAAACAGTCTTACATTAGCGTTTGTTAATGGTTAGCTCTATTGCCTTTTGCTGTACTGTTTCTGCTAATCAGCTGACAAGTACAACATTGTAACACCAGATTTATTCCCCAACCATATTTTGTAATAATGTGGTGTGGGGAGGGGGACTCTGTAATAACACAACCAAGTTCAGTACACTTGTTTATTCCTGGCATATTTCCAACTGAGTAACATCATTTTATGTATTACATTTTCACCTTTCCATACAACTGACACAGGAGATCTTCCTATAAAATCATTCAAGATCCACCAAGGAACCACACTCACCAACTTGCAAATAAATCAGTCATAATAGAACTGCGCTAACAAAAAGAGCAATCAAATCTGACTGAATGTGACCATAATATCGATGACATCAGTGTATTACATGCATATCTTTAGTTCAAACTGCTTTTTTTTTTTGCTCCTTTGGGTCGCCTCAAAATTAAAAACATTTAAAGGAATTTAAAGGAATTGAGTAAGTATTAGCACTGTATGTCAATGGATAGGGATAAATACTCGAAGCAACACCTTCACGTACATTGTGTAATTTCAATGGAAATCTATAGTGTTCTGTGTGTGTAATAAACAGTAAGCACTGTGTGTCAATCACAGTAGATTATCGTTGTTAATCCACGCCCAACGGCATGTCAATCATGGCGGACACGCCCATTCCTGCGCAAACTCGACGGTGGGTTAATACACTTCAATTACGCCGCTAATTTCCCTTTTTGTGTTTGAAATATTATTTCCCACTTGGTTATAGATTGGCCTTACCCATGGTTGATAATTACATATTATCCTAATGAGAATAACTGGGATCATCCCATAGATAATTTGAGTGGGCCCATGCATATGTAAAGCATTTAGGAGGTGCATCTGCCCATTGGTAGTGCATAGGGCAGTTCTGGGGTAAATTTTCTGTTTCCCATCCATATATCTAAGTTGCACTTGAAAATAGATAAGGATGAGCTGTGTTTCATGTGGATGGGGAGTCTCTTCCACAGCGGCTGTATCCTCCGCAAGATATACCTGTCCCTCCAAACTGTTAATGTTGCAGAAGAGGTTTAGATACCTAGGCAAAGTATTTCTGATGCCATTGGACTTACTGATGTGTAGTAAAACCACTAGTAATAGGTCCGAGGATGCCTTGTATGCCAGCCTAGTATAGTAACATGGGTTGCAGTCAGTCCATGAAGGACTTATTGTTTAGGCCTTGCATCCTTTCAGTAAGGTATCATTGTGGGACCTCCAGTTGTTGCATGTGTCTGAACAGCTACATGCCAAAGAGGGCATTATGTACAATAACTGGCCCAATGAAGGCTGGAAGCCAAAAACACAGCATCAATGGGACCAGATGGTGTCCCAGGCTGTGTCTTACACAAGCTCCAAAATGAACTAACCCCTCACCTTAATACACTGTTAAAACTCAGCCTTTCCACAGGCTATGTTCCATTGGAATGGTGTACAGCAACAGTTATCCCACTCCACAAAGGTGGAGCCACAATGGGCCCAGGGAACTATCGCCCTATAAGCCTGACTAGCTTGGTCTGTAAAGCTATGGAGTGTATCATCATGAAACACATTAACAAGGGCATTGGGAGCCTCCAAACATTGGACCCTACGCAATTCAGCTTTGTTAAGGGCAGATTTTGCCTCCTAAACTTAGTAGACTTCTTTAAAACCATTACCAAGGCTATAGATGAGGGAAAGGTGGTCCACAAAGCCTACCTAGACCTCGCCAAGGCCTTTGACACCATTCCCCACTCTGGTATTAAAAACAAGCTCACCAGCCTGAACATTAACCCCTACATCACGAGATGGGTTGCCAACTGGCTCACAGATAGAATCCACACGGTAAGAGTTGCGGGTGCTAGGTCTGACTCTAAACCGGTTACAAGTGGCATCCCCCAGGGATCAGTCCTAGGACCTCTGCTGTTTGGTATATACTTCTCTGAAGTACAAGCAAACACAGGAGGGCTGTGGCTTACCAAGTTCACAGATGACTGCAAACTAGGGACCATAATTGACTCTCTGGCTGACACAGACATCCTCCAGCAGTGTCTCACTGAGACGGATACATAGTGTCAGAATCATGTTCTCAAGCTAAATGCCAAAAAGTGCATAGTCATCCCCTTTGGGAAAAACAAAGTACCCACAAACTACCACATAGGTGGTAGTCCTCTAAATATGGAAAATGTAATCAGGGATCTGGGGACCCAAGTGTATAGTAACCTCTCCTTTGATAAGCACATTGCCAAAGTGGTTAGAAAATCCTTCTATGTGGCCCACCTAATCACAAAAGGATTCACATCTAGATAAAAAGAAGGTATTGCCCCCCTTGACTCATTCTCTCATCAGGCCCATCATAAAGTACAATGACCCATTTGGGATGTACCTTACTAGACACCTGCAACAGCTGGAAAGACCACAGAAGTACCTCACCAAGAGGATTACCGGTCTCAAACAGATGCCCTATGCAGCTAGACTAAAGAAACTCCAGCTGTACTCGGTTGCATACTGCCTACTCAGAGGTGATCTCTGCCTGACATACAAGGCCATGTCAAACCCAGAATTGATGGGCATACTCCATCTAAAGATAACCAAATCCCTTAGAGCAACACGCTCTAGGGATCTAAACCTCACCCCAACAATAAATAGGACATGCTGGAGGGATAGGTTCCTATCTCAGAGACTTCCCTTGCTCTGGAAGAAGATTCCAATCTACATTAGGCAGAGCACCTGACTGACCCTCTTCAAGAGAAATCATGACGAGTGGATGGGAAACCAAAAATTTATCCTGGGGATAAATCCAGTGGCTCTGCTGGACAGAGGCACAGGAAACTAATCTAAAAGTGTGGCAAAAGTCTACACATTCTGGTTAGGCTTATAAATGCCCTTGGGCAGATAGCCTAGTACCAACCTATGAGTAAAGGCGATCAATGACATTTCTAGATCTAGACACAATCTCTTTGTTTATAATCTGTGCAATATAGAAGGACTTTCTTACAACAACAGATACATATTGGTCAAAAGTTAAGTCACTGTCCACATAAGTTCCCAAACCCTGAACAACTGGGTCAAGTCTTAGGGGAGAATTGTCAGTGTAGTAGTTCCCAGGTATAGATGACTTTCCAAAATATACAGTAATGCAGTTTTGGTATTTACTTTTAGACTATGATTTTGACACCAGTATTTGAGACAAGCCTCTCTGCAGGATGGCCATATCATTTGAGGAGTCAGTGACTTCTCCAAGATTGCACTCATCTGCAAACTTAGAGGTCATAATCCACTTTCATTATTATTATTATTATTATTATTATTATTATTATTATTATTATTATTATTATTACTATTATTGTTATTCAGTATTACTTACAATTATCCCATATCCTGCCTTATTATTTGCTATTAGAAGTGACTTCCAATGGTGTTTTATTAAGTGAGAGGATTTTGAATGTTGTTTTTCATGTGACAGCCCTGAGGGAAATGGCAGTATTTTGTGGCTGGGGGGTGAGCATGAGTTGTGAGTTACAAAGCCATGTTTCAGTGTCTGTTACAGCTTCCTGAGTAATTTTTTGGAGATGTGCCAAGTTATCTGATACATGTATGATTGTGAAGTCATCAGTGTATTGCATTAGGGAAACCTGTTGTGTAGATTAGTGGAGGGTGCTGGTGTGTTGAGGAGGAGACCAAGGATAGAGCCTCATGGTACACTGGTGATGACTGGGAAGTATGGCAAGAGGGCAGAGTGCCATTGTACTGACTGATACCTGTTGGAAAAGTAGCTTTTGAACCATAGAAGGGTGCTCTGTGATAGACCTAATATGGACATTTGAAGTAGAATTTTGGTGTGACAAAATGTGTTGAAGGCTTTAGACAAGTATAGAAATAATATGCAGACTAGTTTGTCATTAGCTCTTTCTTTATTAACATTATCTGTAACGGTTAGAGGTGAGTGTTAGTTCTATGGGAGGTGTGGATTACACAGTTTGATTCTGAATTTGGGGCAATTGGCCTACTATTCTCCCATGAACCTAAGATTACTGGTAATCTCCAAGTGTAGTACCTCACAGTTAGTTCTGTGCAGCTTTGGGCGTGTTGTCATTGATTGGCACGCCAAATGGGTGGGGATATCCAGGAAGAAGGACATGCATGCAGATTTGCATGTCACTTTGTGTAAACTGCCAAATATTCATTATCACAACAAACTCCATCCTATGATAAATTCTTACCTTTTCTCCTTTTTCAGGGGGGCAAGCCCCACTGCACCCCTTTGTGAGGGCGCTGTGCCCCCCACACTCCAACTTCCTTACAAGCACATGTCCTTAAAGCCATTAAAATGTAATAGTATCGTTTAGAGAAATGGTGTAAACTCTGCCCGATTGACTGACTGAAATGTGACTTACTGCAGGCATTCTAGTTTTATGTCCCTAATAAAACATTTCCTTTTTGGTACTGAATGAAGTTTTATGTTTCTAATACAACATTACATTAATGTCATTTGGGTTGCTTTCGGCACAGATGCTGAATATTAATTAACTTCCAGTCCGCACATTGTTGAATAATCATACTGCTGCTGCCTCCACAGGGCTGGAGGTATATTAGGGGCGGGTTTTGCTACTGCGCATCCTGTGAGGTACTACACTTGGAGATTACCAGATTACTTTAGGTCTAAGGTTAGTGATGTCTGTTGAATTTTCTAATTTGTGTATATAATGTCTGATTGTTTCCAAAGAAAGGGGACATGTGATTCCTAGACTGACATATTCATAAGGATTGAGATGAGATAGGAAATGCTGTTGGCTGCTATTTTAAGGTACTAACTTGGAAGGTCATCAGCTGAAGCTGAATATGGTTTGATTTTGAATTGTTTTACATGGAATGAGGGTCCTGGTTTGAAGGTGAAAGTGGATGTAGTAATATATGGTTGTTGGGCAGGGCTGGGATTAGATGTGGGAATTCTTGGTTAGGAACACTACACTATCTATGAAATAAAAGATTAATTTTATTGCAGGTTTAAGTGACAAGTTTTTGGGAGAAGGATTAGGGTTGAATTTTTGACGAGGATGCCAGATTTCATTAATGGATTACTAGAATGTTTAAAGGGTTGGGTTAGCTATAGTTCAGAGTGTTGTTTGGTATAGGTTCATAGGTAGGTACTAGGCTATCTGCCCTAGGGCATTTATAAGCCTAGCCAGAATGTGTTGGCTTTTGCCTCCCTTTTAGACTAGATTCCTGAACCTCTGTCCAGCAGGGCCATAGAAGTGATCCCGGGAGTAAATTTACGATTTCCCATCCACTCATCAAGATTTCTCTTGAAGAGGGTCAGCGAGGAGCTCTGCCTAACATGGACAGGGATTCTATTCCAGAGCAAGGGAAGCCTTTGGGATATGAATCTATCTCTCCAGCATGTCCTATTTATTATTGTGCTAAGGTTTAAATCCCTGGAGCGTGTAGCTCTAATGGATTTGGTTTTCTTGAGGTGGAGCATGTCCAACAATTCCGGGTTAGACATTTTACGGGTCGCTCTGATAGCCTCGTCACTTGTCCAGCAGAGATCCCGCC
>NC_056731.1:749970544-750075544 GCF_019279795.1 Protopterus annectens
ATACCATCTCTCACTCTCTACTTCTAAATAAACTGACTAATTTTAATTTCCCTCCCACTTCTATTGCTTGGTTTTCCAGCTATCTCTCTGACCAATCATAATCAGTGAATGTCTCTCAACACTCCCCCCTTCCCATAAAAATGGGTGCACCTCAAGGTTCTATCCTGGGTCCACTGCTGTTTAATATCTTTACCAATCTCCTCTGTACTTCTTGCTCTCAGTCATCTCTTGCACAGTATGCTGATGACTCTGCTGTAATTACTATATCTGACTTTCCCTCAGGCCTCATCTCTCAAATTCAAGATGCTTTTACATCAGTCAAAACATGGATCTCCAATAACCAATAAATCCTAAACCCTAAAAAAAATTCTTCTCTTTCTCCCTAAAAATCTTACCCATCTCAAATCCACTTTTACTATACTGCCTCTCAACAAGACTCCAATATTAGCTGAATCTAGCACCAAACTCTTTGGTATCACTATCGATGATCAGCTTAAATTTGACTTGCACATTAATAACTGCATTAGGAAGACTCATCAAAAACTAGGCTTCCTTTACAGAAACAGAAAGTTTCTTACCAACAAAGCTAAAGTAACCCTATCTCATACCTATCTACTACCCAGTCTTCTATAAGGATCACAAATCCTTACAAAACTTAATGCTACACTTCTTGCTAAACTTAACTCAACATATAACAAAACAGACAGATTTCCTGCCCAACATACTTATAGAACTAATCACTGTGTCTCACTTAAACTGGTTGGAACTATCCAACCAGCTTCTTCTCTCTTGGTTTCAGATTATATATCCTATTCTATATCAAAACCAAAACAACAAAGCAAAAACGAACTAAGAAAACCAAAAAGGGAGGCAAGCAGACCCAAGTAAAACAAACTTCAAAAGGTTTATTGCGTAAGCGCTTTCGGAAACACAGTTGATACTTTTCCTTCTTCAGACAAATTTAAATGGGAACAACATTTCTTATTTAAAGAATCTTAAATGAATTAATTAACCCCTTAATTGGCAAAATACTGCATCCTTAATTACAAAATTGTTATGGAGCTATAACAACCACCAAGAAATAATCCTTGCTGTTAAAACCAAAGCAAAACAATCATAATAAGAAAGACAAATCAGTTAAAAAGTACAAGATATTTACAATAGAAATACCCTAAAATATGAAAACAACCATTACATTAGCACATCCAAGGTATACACTTTGAATATAAAGAAATCTAAAATTGCAGAGTTTTAAATATAACTTAATAAATGACATTATGTGAACTAGAATTTCTTTTCCCAACACAAACGCCTATCTTTTAAGTGCTAAAAGCTTAAGTAGACACTTGATGGAAATAGTCTCATTGAGACCTGGAGGGATGTGTGAGGCTGTCCTAATCTGCCATTTTAATTCTTCAAGTTCGAGGTTTAATTGCCAAGGGCCACCTCTTTCATCAATTCTGACCTGGTGTAACACAGAAAATTTGAAAGAATGCTCAGGAAAATCACCTACATGCCTAGCCAAAGCATTGTTTTGGTCGTTCTTCTCTATGGCATAAATTTCTGAGCTTCCTTTCTGTTTTTCCAATGTAGAATGAATTACAATTCTGACAGCAGGCACAATAAACAACGCGCTCAGAGTCACATGAATAAAACATTTGTACTCTATAGCAAACGTCCCTTAGTTCTATTTGCTTTTCTAAATTCAGAAACCTACATTGTTTACATCTGCCACATTTGGCCATTCCCTTCTTTTTGTTACTGTTAACAGTATTTGAATATTGCAGTGGTGTCTTCAGATTTTTACCTCGCCTAAAGGTAATGCTGGGTCTATCTCCTAGTGTTTTATATAACGCAGAATCCTCCTGGATGACTGCCCAATTTTTATATAACGTATCTCTAATAAAAGGGACATCAATGTTGAAAGTGCAAAAAAATCTTGTTGTTGAATCATGATCTTTCTTAATATGATAATTATCATTATTAGCAAGCATAACACTATCGTCATTACTCATAGTCAACATGTCTTCTTCTTGTCTAACTAAAAGTGGCTTAAAATAGCCCGAATGTCTCTTATCAATGACTTCAAGGGAGAGAGTCGCCAAAAGAGAGGCAGGGTAACCTCTCCTTAAGAACATGGTTTCTAACAACCCACATTCTTCTAAAAAGTCTTTCTCATCTGAAATCATTTGGGCCGCTCTAACCAACTGACCCTTAACAACTCCTTTCTTCTGATGGTATGGATGAGAACTGGTGAAATGAAGGAAGGAGTTGGAATAGGTGGGCTTCCTATAGATAGAACTCTTAAATCTTCTTTCTGTAGTGTCCTTGCTTAGGAAAATATCTAAAAAGCTAATGGAGTCACTTTTAGCAGTAAAGGTGAACTCCAAAAAGGTAGTAAGACTAGTAATTGAAGTAATGAAATCATGCACTTCAGCCAAAGAGCCCTTCCATAGCATAAACATGTCGTCCTGGTACCGTGTGTACCAGGCGACATTTGCTTTAAAGAGGGAATTTTGAAAAAGCATAGTGGTTGCCCAATGGGCAAGGACGCAGTTTGCAAAGCTGCCTCCGCAAGGTGATCCCATAGCTATTCCTGATTTTTGAAAATAAAAATTCCCCTCGAACCAGAAAAAGTTGTTTGACAGGACCAGCTCTAACAGTGTCTCAATAACATAAATCATGTTGTTACCAATGCCTCTTGCAAAAAGAAACTCTCTTACCCATTCAACGCCTAATGTTTGAGGAATAACTGTGTACAGGTCCCTTATGTCTACAGTCAAAAATTAATATTCTTCTTTAAAAGGAATAGTTTTCAATTCTCTTAAAAAGCCCCAAGAGTCCTTACAAATTTGGGGTTCATTTTCAACCAGAGGTTTAAGAATGGAGTCTACGTACTTTGCACACCCATAGGTAACAGAACCGCGACCATCCACTATTGGTCTAAAAGGGGGTTCAACAACCTTTTTGTGGATTTTGGGTATGCCAAAGAAGGAAGCTACTCTGGGGGCTGGCATTGTTAGAAAATTAAACAGGTCCCAATCAATAGATCTTTCAATAAACAAATCGTCAAGGACCCTTCTAATTCTACTGTATGCATGGTTCAACTCAGTAATGCTCACCAGTTGATAGAAGGGGCTGTTTAAATGAGTCAGCATAGAAGAAACATAAGTAGAATGGTTCATGCATATGAGACCCCCTCCCTTATCTGGTTTCATAAGGCGTGCATGACAATCTTTAAGAAGTTTAATAAACTCTAATTCATGCTTACAAACGTTAACTGATCTTTCACGAGAGTTAACCTTTTTACTAGACTTCTTGTTGTGAAAGGTCCTGAAATCTAACTCACACATCTTATCAAAAGAGGCAATAGTCGGGTAAGTGATGGGTTAAATACACTAGAAATTCTTAAGGATTTTAAACAAGACAGATGTGAACCAAACAATACATTAAAATTAATTTTCCGAACAAATAACTTAAGGTCCATTATGGTGGTTACTAAATCCATCCTAGTGTCAGGAACAAAGGTTAAACCTAAAAAAAAAAAATCAATGATGTCCTGAGGGAAAGAAATGTCAGAAAAATTATATAAGAAAAAATCCCCTGCTGAGTTGGTTAAAACATGAGGTGCAGGGGGTTTATTCTCCCCTATCTTCTCCGTTGGTTCCTTCTCTTCCGAGGACGACCCTGTTGATTGGGTGTCCTCGGATTGTTGGAGCCATTGGTCTGGCGTCTCTGAAAACCCTGAATTTCTTGCTGATGAAAATCAGCACCTGAGTTATTACCCTTGCCAGAATTATTACCACGCGCCTCCTGATGGTTATAATTGTTGTTAAACCTTGATGCTCGGTTACTGTCGAACCCTTGTACATTGCTCTGATTTTTAATACGCTCACTCCTCCTTAAGTCATGGGGTGCATTACCCTCGACAAAATCAGAATCAAAAAATTCATTGCCAGTTACAGAGCCATTAGAATTAGGACAGTTAGCGACATTTGATGAAAAAACTAAAGGAGGGGCAGGATAAGCGCTACCAGAGTTGTATTGTTGAACATCCCTGGTGATTTTCTTTCGCTTAGCCCCAGTTAATTTCATGATGGTAGCATCAATACTCAAGAACACCCTTAGGTATTCGTATTTATAGCGTAAAAAGTCAACATCAGAAGTAATGTCCTTTTCCAAGATCTCAAGATCAGTTTTAAGTGCAACAACCTCAGTTTTATAATGCTTAATTAACAACCTAATAAAATCAAACCCTTGCTTGTTGAATAAAGCAAAAAGTTCTAAATGAAAATCAGACTTGTCAATTAGGCCAACAGGGTAACGCCATTGTATAAGCCCTTTGGGCACAATTTCTTTATTGAGGCATTCTTCCAAGTAACCAATTTCAAGTTGCAGTTTCCTGCAACGAAATAGTTTATTATCAAAAAGATGAATAGTACCTGGTAAATTATGTTGGCCAGTCAGTTGAGCTGAATCACCCGAAAGAGACCTTGTTTCGGAAAAAAAGTTCTCGTTTTTTAAAAAAGACATTAGCATTGGTGGACCTTCAGTGGTATTCCCTACAATATTGCTCAAAGCACCTGAGCGTGAAATAGATGGCCCTGGTTGTGTATTAATCCTCTGGCCAGGGTGAATGTTCTATGTGTTTAAATGATTCTCCGTGTTCTCCCTGTTTGAAGGAGAAACAGCGTGTGCAAAAGTGGTTGTCAACAAAGCTCCTGAGCCCACTAGGTTCCCACCGGCAGGCAGAGTCGGATGGCAATCGCTCCCTCTTTTAGCGGAAGCGGTTAAACCTTCCACTTTTTGCGTCAGGCAATCCACACGACCCATTAAGGCTTCTAGAAGGGCCGTTAAATCTTTTTAGATATTTTGCTAAGCAAAGACACTACAGAAAGAAGATTTAAGAGTTCTATCTATAGGAATCCCACCTATTCCAACTCCTTCCTTCATTTCACCAGTTCTCATCCATACCATCAGAAGAAAGGAGTTGTTAAGGGTCAGTTGGTTAGAGCAGCCCGAATGATTTCGGATGAGAAAGACTTTTTAGAAGAATGTGGGTTGTTAGAAACCATGTTCTTAAGGAGAGGTTACCCTGCCTCTCTTTTGGCGGCTCTCTCCCTTGAAGTCATTGATAAGAGACATTCGGGCTATTTTAAGCCACTTTTAGTTAGACAAGAAGAAGACATGTTGACTATGAGTAATGACGATAGTGTTATGCTTGCTAATAATGATAATTATCATGTTTAGAAAGATCATGATTCAACAACAAGATTTTTTTGCACTTTCAACATTGATGTCCCTTTTATTAGAGATACGTTATATAAAAATTGGGCAGTCATCCAGGAGGATTCTGCGTTATATAAAACACTAGGGGATAGACCCAGCATTACCTTTAGGCGAGGTAAAAATCTGAAGACACCATTGCAATATTCAAATACTGTTAACAGTAACAAAAAGAAGGGAATGGCCAAATGTGGCAGATGTAAACAATGTAGGTTTCTGAATTTAGAAAAGCAAATAGAACTAAGGGACGTTTGCTATAGAGTACAAATGTTTTATTCATGTGACTCTGAGCGCGTTGTTTATTGTGCCTGCTGTCAGAATTGTAATTCATTCTACATTGGAAAAACAGAAAGGAAGCTCAGAAATTTATGCCATAGAGAAGAACAACCAAAACAATGCTTTGGCTAGGCATGTAGGTGATTTTCCTGAGCATTCTTTCAAATTTTCTGTGTTACACCAGGTCAGAATTGATGAAAGAGGTGGCCCTTGGCAATTAAACCTCGAACTTGAAGAATTAAAATGGCAGATTAGGACAGCCTCACACATCCCTCCAGGTCTCAATGAGACTATTTCCATCAAGTGTCTACTTAAGCTTTTAGCACTTAAAAGATAGGCGTTTGTGTTGGGAAAAGAAATTCTAGTTCACATAATGTCATTTATTAAGTTATATTTAAAACTCTGCAATTTTAGATTTCTTTATATTCAAAGTGTATACCTTGGATGTGCTAATGTAATGGTTGTTTTCATATTTTAGGGTATTTCTATTGTAAATATCTTGCACTTTTTAACTGATTTGTCTTTCTTATTATGATTGTTTTGCTTTGGTTTTAACAGCAAGGATTATTTCTTGGTGGTTGTTATGGCTCCATAACAATTTTGTAATTAAGGATGCAGTATTTTGCCAATTAAGGGGTTAATTAATTCATTTAAGATTCTTTAAATAAGAAATGTTGTTCCCATTTAAATTTGTCTGAAGAAGGAAAAGTATCAACTGTGTTTCCGAAAGCGCTTACGCAATAAACCTTTTGAAGTTTGTTTTACTTGGGTCTGCTTGCCTCCCTTTTTGGTTTCCTATTCTATATCAACCTTTCTAGTGTCCTATCCTATCCTCCTGTATATCCCACTATACTCCCACTAGATCACTCCACAGCTCTGACCAAGACTTACTAGTTATCCACAAACCTAGGACTATAATGGGAAGCAACCTTTATAGCTATCATCCTACCATTGCTTGGAACAACCTTCCACTTCAAATTAGATTAATAACTCAACCTAGACAATTTAAATCATCTTTAAAGGAGCACCTAAAAGTATTCTGATCTTGCCACTGTACTCATCCCCCATAATCTATCTCCCCATAAATAAACTTCCTCACTATTTATCCACTTTCTTCCTCCTCTGTCCTTGCATATCAGTCTCTGACTAACTTCCTTTTCCTATCCCTTAGCCTAACTCCTACATACTTCCCCTCTTCTTCATTTCCTAAAACTAATATTTAAATGGGACTAATACTACATGGCTGTATGAATATGTTAAAAGTCTGTACAATTATGTCTATTTGTCCATTTGTCTCACACCTGCAGTGTTGATTTTTTTGCTTTTAAATAATTATAACGCGTATAATGTTGCATATGTCAGCAAAACTGTAATTGCCTCTGTAATTGTTTTTACTTGCTATTTTATAATGTTTCTGGAGCTTTTCACCCCAGGACTCTGCTGAAAAAGGGCTATATCTTAGCTCAGTCAGACTATTCCAGGTCAACAAATGTAAAATAAACAAAATAAATAAATATTTTCAAGTGTAATGGGAGTACTAAAGTAAACAGGTGCCCATGTTATTTATTTTTCTTTCTTCTTTCTATCTCCTTGCTCAGTTTTAAGAAATGCAAGCACTGAAATGTAAAAAAAGAAGAAAAGTCTGGTCAAAAGAGAATGATATAAGAAAATTTGATGTGCTTTTTCTAACTCTTGCATACGAGAATTACTGGATTAAGGCCCTTGGCTTGATCTAGTAAAACGTTCTAAGGGAAATCAAATAAATAAAAAAGAATATTGAAAATAATAAAACATTTTCACCTAGGAAAGAAATGAGTGTTTGAAGAAGCAGCTAAGTATCTGGTTCTCATGTCTCCATGGAGATAATCTGATCAAGAGCAATAAAAAATTGAATACTTCTTTCTTTCAGTGGCTAGGAGAAAATGTTTTTTTTTAAATCATTCAAGTGTTTTCCCAATATGAGAGAGTAATAACTAAAAGACAAAACCAGACAGCACCTAGGAGAAGCACAGGCTGTACCATGAGTGTTATCATGGATAACCTTCCTGTTAGGTTAATCCAGGTCTGTAAGTGTGGCTGTCAGTCTGGGACAATTGTTCCTATTAGGAGGGTAAAACTTCAGTATTTGAAGATGTACATAGTTTTCTGTGTTAGCATTATGTTAATGGGTTTTAGGAGTATATTGGGGTGTGTTTGCTTTTTTGTTCAAGCGCTTTCAATAAAACACAAATTTTTGTAAGATGTGACATAGGCTCAAATGGATATTACAAGAAACAACTGTATAAAAGATCAATATGCCAAACATTACTATATGCATGTAACACAAAACTAGAACTAGACACTTAACAAAAAGCTGGTACACATAAAAGGTGTGAATAATAAATTTTTAACATAATGAAAGTTTCTATATTATCTTTAAATTTGAATAGTGTTACAGATGCATACAAAAAAGAAAGACTAGTGAACTATATTAAAAATGTACAGTGCAAGTAGCTATGCTGCAGAAGACTCATTTGGAGAGAAATGAGAATATGACTTTGATAAAGAAAGTTTTTCAGGATGGTTATTAAGTGGAATACCTGGGAGAAAGGAAAAGAGGAATACTTATATTATTTGCATGAGGATTTCCAATAGTGGTAGAAGAGGATAAAGTATATAATAATGGTAGATTTGTAGCACTAAGGGGCTACTGGCAAGGGAGGAGGATTACACTGGCATGCATTTATATTCTATGTAAAACTGGTATAATGTAGTTTAAGAAAATTCTGGGAGAAATAATCAGCTTTCCACGGGAAATATTACTTATAGGTAGGGACTGGAATATGATTTGCAGCAGTGAAAATGTATCTGTGGGGATAACAAAGGAGGGTAGATTTTTGAAGACATGCATGAAAATATTTGGCATGGAAGAAGTGAATGCAGTAGTAGGAGTTTGGAGTGAATTTACATATTATTCCCCAAGATACAAAAACTGTGCTAGGCTACACAGAACTTATATTTCACAGGAACATGTGGATTAAATTGAATGTTTTGATACACATCCAATAAGTATTTCAGATTCAGCCAATAATAAGTAAAATAAAAATGCAGGGTAATGAAATAAAAATGAAACCCTGGTGCTTTCATACCTATCTATTGAAAAGAGAGGAATTTAAGAAATGGGTAGTAGAAATTGTTCAGGAGTTATTAGAGAAGATATAAATTTCTTCTGAAACTACAGCTAGGGAGTGGGATAAAATAAAAGTGGGATTTAAAATAGGGTGGAAATAAAAGAAAGAGAGATAAGAAGTAACAAGGATTATTCAGAATTACTGACACAGGTTAAAGTATTGCAGAATATGGGGAATATCACAGAACAAGAAGAGGAGCAATTGCAGAATGCATGAGTTTAAAAATATTGCTGTTAAGTGACTGTTTTTTTTAATTATAACTCCAGAGTACAGATTTTCAGCAGAGTGACTTAGGCAAGAGAAAGTAGAAATAGTTGTTCCCAAACTTAGGAAGCCTATAATAAGAAAAATAACCACTATAGGTTCATAGTTAGATACTACGCTATCGGCCCAAGGGCCTAAGTAAGTCTAGTCAACAAGGTTCCCTGGCTTACGCTACCCAAGAAAGTTATTTTCCTGTGCTCCTGTCAAGCAAAGCCACAGAAGTGATCCCCGGGGACTATTTCCTATTTCCCATCTACTTATCAATATTTTTCTTGAAGAGTGTTAATGAGGAACTTTGCTTGACATAGATGGATAGCTTGTTTCAGAGTATGGGAAGTCTCTGGGACAGGAATCTATCCCTCCAGCATGTCCTGTTTATTGTGGTGACAAGGTTTAGGTCCCTAGAGCATGTAGCTCAGAGGGATTGGGATTTCTTTCGGTGTAGCATGTCCAACAGCTCTGGGTTTGACATAGCATTATATGTTAGGCAGTTATCACCTCAGAGTAGTGATATGCTTCGGAATAAAGCTGGAGTTTTTTGAGACGGTCAGTGTAGGGCATCTGTTTAAAGCCAGTAATCATCTTTGTGAGGTCCTTCTGTGGCCTTTCCAGCTGCTGCAGATGTCTTGTGAGGTACATTCCAAAAGGGGAGTTATACTCTATAATGGGTTTAATGAGTGTTGAGTAGAGGGGAACAATGACCTCTTTTTTCCTATATGAGAACCCTTTTGTGATGAGGTGTGCCATGTAGAAGGACTTCCTGACCACTGTGGTGATCTGATTATTAAAGTAGAGACTACTGTACACCTGGGTCCCCAGGTCTCTTATCACACATTCAGCGTTAGGTAGACTGCCACCTATGTGGTAGTTCATGGGTACAGAGGTTTTTACCAAAGGGGATGACAATGCACTTTTTGGCATTGAGCTTGAGACCATGGCTCTGACACCAGGCACCTGTCTCAGTGAGGCCCTTCTGTAGGATGTCCACATCATTTGGGGATTTAACTATGGCTCCTAGTTTGCAGTCATCTGTGAACTTTGTTAGCCAAAGGCCTTTTGCGTTAGCATGTGTTTCAGAGAAGTAGATACCAAACAGGAGAGGTTCCAGAACTGAACCCTGTGGTACTCCATTTGTCACTGGTTTGAAGTCAGATTTGGAGTCTGCAACTTTTACAGTGTGGGTTCTGTCATTGATCCAATTGACAAACCATCTTGTGATGCAGGGATTTATACCTAGTTTAGTGAGTTTAGCTATAATTCCAGAATGGGGGATGGTATCGAAAGCCTTGGCGAGGTCAAGATAGGCTGTGTGAACAACCTTACCATCGTCTACAGCTTTGCTGACTGCCTCAGAGAAGTTGATCAGGTTCAGGAGACATGATCTGCCTTTCACAAACCCGAACTGGGTGGGGTCCAGAGTTTGGAGGTTACCAGTGTCTTTGTTTATGAGTTCCATGATGATATGTTCCATGGCCTTACAGGCTCATCAGGCTAATAGGGCGATAGTTCCTTGGATCAGTAGTGGCTCCCCCTTTGTGGAGTGGGATAACTGTTGCTGTGTGCCATTCAGTGGGCACAAAGCCTGATGTGAGACTATGATTGAAAATGGTGCTTAGGTGGGGAGCCAGTTCATTCTTAAGTTTGTCTAAAACACAGCCTGGGATATTGTCCAGTCCCATGGATGCTGTGTTTTTTGCTTTAGAGGGTGCAGCTTTTACCTGTGTAGTTGTGATTACAGGGACTCTGCATTCTTACTGTATAGATATGGGCCCTTTATGGGGTGAGAGTGGGGTAAAGTTAGCACTGAACCTATCTGCCAGGATGTTGGCAATATCAGTTGGTTCTGTAATTTTCATGCCATTGTGCTGTAACTCAGAGTAGATCTGGGTGTTGCCATTGATATTCTTGACATAGCTACAGAATGCTTTGTGGTTGTCCCTCAAATCAATGATGATTTTGTTTTTGCAGCTAGCTTTGTAGGATCTTATAAGGGATCTCAGCTTCTTACTGAGGGTGACCAGGGAACTCCTCTACTCATGGGATTTTACTCTTTTGCAACAGTTTCTTCCTTCTGTTGTAGAGTTTGTTTATGGCAGGGGACCACCAGATTGTTTTCCCTTTTTTGGAGGATAGGTCTTGATTCTGTTTGTGATAGCATGATCCATGCACTCGTGTTAAGTGCTTATAGAGTGCATCTGTGCAGGATTCAGCAGTCATAATTGTATTGTCCATCTGCATGGGTGTCATGAAGTTCACCACTTCTGTCTTAAGAAGCATGAAGTTGGCTTTGGAAACATTTTTTTACCATGATTTCCTTAATGGGGGTTGGGGGCAGGATGTGGATATCTAGTGTGATTAGCTTATGGTCGGATCTGACCAACAAGGAGTTGACTTTAGGTGGGAACACTGGTCACTCAGGTTGGTAATGACTAGGTCTAGGATATTGTTGCCCCTGGTGGGGGTGTGGATAAGTTGATCCAAGGCATTGGAATTTATGAATTCCAGAAAGCATTGAGCGAAGGAGTTGGTACATGAGTAGTTGTCTCAGTTAATGGTGGGGTAGTTGAAATCAACCTTTATTAGGGTGTTTGGTTAAACCCTAATATTTTCCAGTATATCAAGAAAAGAGGAGTGGGAATCCTGGGGCATGGTGGGGGATCTGTAGCAAGCTACAATTTGCCCAGAGTTAGTTCACTTGGATAATCTCTGATGCATTATGCTGAGCAACTAGCCTGGAGGTGTGGATATCCTTAATGAATATAGACACACCTCCGCCTTTGGTGTTCAGGTCCAGGTTAGGTGGCCAAAAAGTATGGTATGAGTTATAGCCTGTTAATGCAGGGGTGCTCTCTGGAGCCTTGAACCAGGTTTCAGTCACTGCACAGATATCGATGTTCTCCCTTTTAAGGAGTGCTCTGAGGAAGTGCATTTTGAGATTTAGACTTCTAGCATTGTGTAGCATTACCCTCAGTTTTTGCTTGCCTGTTCTTGTTACAGTGGTGAATTTGTCATTTGAACCTTGCCTAAAAAAGGCACTATAGGGGCAGCAGGAGCCTTAGCCAGTATCCAGAATCCCAGGGGTGATAGGTGCAGGCCATCTCTGGCAAAGCATCATGGTCTGTTGACCACGTCATCCCAGGCTGAAAGATACTGGATCCCCTTAGAATGACACCAGAAGCATAGCCAATTGTTGAAGTCAATCATCTTGTCCTTGTACTGCAGTATCATTCTGGGCAACGGCAGGATGTTACTCAGGGCTAGGGTCATACCTGCCTGCGCTACAAGATTAGAGAGCTCTTCCATGTCTCTTTTCATGTAGTCCAGGGAGGTACATCTCAGGTCATTCACACCAACATGAGCAATGACAGAGTCATATTTGTATTTGTTGTGGAGTGACCTGAGTGCGTGGGTTATGTGGCAGATACTGGCACCTGACAGGCAGCTGATAGTAACCTTCTTTTTTTTAGCCCGGTGAGTAGGACATCAGCATGCCTGACTATAGAGTCACCTGTGACTAGTGTGTTAGGTACATTGTTTTGCCTTATGAGCTGTGGTTGAGTGGCACACTGAGTCTGTGGGCTATGTGTCATTTGGGTTGTGTTGGGAGGTTGAGGTTGCTTGTGTTTCTGCATTGGAGGTCTTTGTTTCTTGAGCAGATTATTATTGAGAGCTTCCACTAATGTTTTTGTGTTTCTATGTGTGGATTTTGGTGATGTAGTTTTAGTGGGACGATGTGATGAGTGTTGTGTGGTGCAAGTGTTTACCTTCTCCTCTTGACTGTCAAGTTTAGTCTTGGTTGGAGAGAGCTTTACCTCCAGTTTGGCTAGATAAGTGCATCTCTCACAGGTTGTGGTGTTGGGTGGTAGGAGGAGAGGGTTGTCTGTGTACATGAGCAATTGTTACATTGCCCCAAGATGTCCAGATTCATCAGATAGACAGGAAAGAACACTGGGAGCTAACCCTTGGACATGCCTGAATAAAAAATCTACTTTCCTCTAGACAAGAGAGGAAAGTGAGTATAAGAGCTGTTTTTCTCTAAGCAAATGAGGAAAGCAAGTACAAAAACTGTTTTCCTCTAGGTAAAGAGGAAGGTTGAGTGATGTAGTAATTTGTAGCTTATTTAATGCTAACAACAAGTTCTGAACAAGTGCTGAGCATGAATAAGCAAATTCAAGTGCTAAAACTAAGAATTTGTACCTGGATCTTGTGGTAGATAGGCTACCTAGTGCTTATCACTCCCACTGACAAGCTAGAATGCTTCCCTCCAACACAGAAAGGCTTGGGAGGCTCAGAAGCTTACAGACAGTTCTGGATACATCAAATCTGTATCTGGACTAGACTAGTTACAGGAAAGGTGGGAAACAAGCGCAAACATAGGCTTTTAAACCAGAAAGTTGAAAGAGATGGAAAAACTGCCCAAACAGCCAATAAACTACAATTTCATGGCCATAAACCACTCTTGTGGTAGATAGCCTACCTAGTGCTTATCACTCCTACTGATAAGCTAGAAGGCTTCCCTCTAACACAAAAAGGCTTGGGGGCCTCAGAAGCTTACACGTAGTCATGGATACAGCAAATCTGTATCTGGACTAGACTAGTTACTGTAAAGGTGAGAAACAAGTGCAAACGGAGGCTTTTATACCAGAAGGTTGAAAGGGATGGAGCAACTGCCCAAACAGCCAATAAACTACAATTTCTGGGCCAGAAACCACTCTTGTGGTAGATAGGTGACCTAGTGCTTACCACTCCCACTGATAAGCTAGAAAGCTTCCCTCCAACAAAGAAAGGCTTGGGGGCTCAGAAGCATACAAACAGTCCTGGATATAGCAAATCTATATCTGGACTAGCCTAGTTACAGGAAAGATGGGAAACAAGCGCAAACACAAGCTTTTAAACTAGTAAGTTGAAAGAGAATGAAAAACTGCCAAACGGCCAATAAACTACAATTCCTGGGCCAGAAACCACTCCTGTGGTAGATAGGCTACCTAGTGCTTACCACTCCCACTGATAAGCTAGAAGGCTTCCCTCTAACACAGAAAGGCTTGGGGGGGGGGGCTCAGAAGCTTACAAACAGTCCTGGATGCAGCAAATCTGTATCTGGACTAGACTAGTTACAGGAAAGGTGGGAAACAACTGCAAATGCAGGCTTTTAAACCAGCAAGTTGAAAGAGATGGAAAAACTGCTCAAACAGCTGATAAACTATAATTTCTGGGCCAGAAACCACTCTTGTGGTAGATAGGCTACCTAGTACTTACCACTCCCACTGATAAGCTAGAAGCCTTCCCTCCAACACAGAAAGGCTTTGGGGGCTCAGAAGCTTACAAACAATCCTGGATACAGCAAGTATATATCTGAACTAGACTAGCTACAGGAAAAGTGGAAAACAAGCGCAAATGCAGGAATTTAAACTAGAAAGTTGAAAGGGATGGGAAAACTCCCCAAATGGCCAATAAACTACAATTTCTAGAGATATTATGGAAATTTTATGAAAATCTGAATAAAGCAGAACAATATGGAAATCAAGAAAAGGTCCACGTAGAAATGTTTATGGAAGAATTAAATATGCCACTGTTACAGGTAGATGATGTTCCATTACTAACAGGTTAAGAGGAGATGAAATAAAAATGGTGATGTATAACCAATCTACAGGAAATTTCACAGGAATAGATGGTATTCCTTGGAAGTTTAGAATCGAGGAGGGAAAAATTATAAAGATCTGAAAGAATTTGTTTAACAGTGTTTTAAGAGGAGGAGAAGCACCACCATCCTCGAAGAAAGTGGCGGTGGCTGTTATACCTAAAGAGGGTAAAGACCCATCAAATCCAGCTTCATATAGGCCCATTTTCATCCTAAACCATGACTGTAAAGTCTTTATGCCTATAGTGGCTAAAAGAATGTCAAAGGTGATGCCAAAATTGATAGATATGGATCAATGTAGTTTTGTAAAGGGGAGGAAAACATTTGAAAAAATTAACAGTACAATAATACACCTGTTGTTGATGGGTCTTGATGCAGAGAAAGCATTTGACAGAGTAAACTGGGAGTTTATGAGCAGGCCAGTGGAATTATTTGCATTCCCTGATAAAATTATAATGTTGATTAAGAGGATATATGAGGGTGTGAAGATAGGTGAAGGCTGCCAGCCTGGCCAGATAGAATTCTGTAGATAATTCTGTCATTTGTAAATATTAATGTAAGCCACAGGCTTGTTCTCTTTAATGTAAAAAGACGGGATTGGATTTTGAACTGCAAAAATGTAACAACAGTGCTCTCTGTAAGAAAGCTAAGTCAAGCATTTTATGACTGTCTTTGATGTCAAAATTTGGAGCCGATATTTCTAGAGGAAGGCATCCTGCCAATTGTTTTAAGACCAGAGTTAATGGCTAGAATTTGCATGTATACATTACCTTTATTGCTCTGGCTTCTGACTAGGTGTAAAGAATGTAAATGTAGTTTCTGTTAGCCTGGGAACAAGAGAAGTGTGAATGAAGCAGCTCTGTGTTATCAGTTTTAAGAGAGACAATCAGAGAGCTCAGAACATTTTGTCTTGAGAACATCCAACATCACCAGCACTGCTTTGCTGTCTATGTAAGTTATTTAGAACTGTGTTTTCCCTTAGATATAGCTAGGGAATAGGAAGATTAGACTAGTTTGTTTTGTGATGTCAGAACTTTTCTACCGTATTATTTTAAGCATTTCTCTGTGATCTCTGAACTCTTGACTAGCACTGTGTACTAAGAAGTATTGTCTTGTGTTTTTATTATTTATTATTAAATATTTTTAAGCCTTTCAACTGTGGCTGTTTTATGTAGAGTTAATTTAAGCTCTAGACTATATTGCATGTATATAGTGATATTGTACCAAATCACTCTAATAAGCCTTGACTGTTCAGTCACACTTACCATTTGGATAATAATAATAATAATATTGCACAGTAATAACTGAACACCCTTTTAAGGGCCTTTGAGTAGCTGATAAATATTAGCTGGTTGGTGACAGTGATTTTTACCTTATAGTCTGGGTAAAAAGGGCACAGCTGAAGAACCTGTGCCAAACTTCCCCAGGAGTGTCTGTGTGGTTGTATAAACTC
Organism: Protopterus annectens; assembly: GCF_019279795.1. NCBI lineage: Eukaryota > Metazoa > Chordata > Ceratodontiformes > Protopteridae > Protopterus > Protopterus annectens. The sequence goes on from NC_056731.1 coordinate 749,986,632, forward strand.
TTGAATGTGTGTGTGTGTGTGTGTCAGCTACTTGGGCAGGGACATGAAGCTCTGATGTGACAGAGAGGGGGCTGGAGATTTTAGTTTGCCCACTAGGCAGAGATCTGGACCCTATAGCTGTGCCAGTGGGGAGTCTTATTGGGGGACCTGGAGAAAAAGGGAGCAACCATTCCCAGACTGACTGTGATCTCTGTGTGCTCTTAAGGGAAATTGTACTTTACTGTGTGTGTATTTGTTATCCTTTCCCTATATGGATGCCCCTCACTGGTGTTAGTGGTGAGGATTGAGGCACCTTAATTGCTGGGCCAGTGCACGGGCATTACATATTAATTGTTTGGCAGTGGTGAGATATCTACACCACATATTAATCAGTTGGCAAATACTGATTCGCTTGTAGTGGTGTGGGTAGAGTGAATTCCTGTAGCTTGTGTACAGTGATCACTGAAGGTGTTTTGTACTCTAAATCAGCCATGCAGTGAATACTCAGAGTTCAGATCACAATTGTTTTATTTCTTTTGTTAACTTAGTCAGGGAGAGCAGGCATCATGTCAGCAGAGGAGTACAGAAAGCTGACAAGGAGCTATTTGGCTGAGATGTGCCAGGCTAGGGGAATGGGGCATGGAAACCTGACTAAGACAGACACGATTGCAGCTTTGGTCACAGCTGCATCAGAAAACAGCAACCATGAGGACGATCAGACTGGTAGTGGAAATGTACCACCCTCAGAGAATGGGCAGCTCAACCTTTCTGCAGAGGGCTTAAAAATCCATCCGGATCTAAAGAGACTTGAGTTGGAGGCCAGGCATTTGGAAATAGAAGCAGCTGAGAGACTGGGATAACTGCAGGCTGAGGAGAATGAGAAACTGCTATGCCTGAAAGCTGAGGCAAAGGAGAGGCAGAGGCAGCATGAGAGGGAGATGCTGACTCTTTGCCAGAGTCATGGAGGTAATGGGGAAGGGAGTAACTGGACCTCAGAAGCACAAAAGGTCTGTAAATGTCTTCTGCAGTTTAAAGAGGGGGATAATTTTGATAGTTTCACTCATATGTCTGAGAGGCTATGTAAACAGTATGATGTTGACCAAAGGCTCTGGATGCAGTTCTTGATCCCCTTACTCCATGGTAAAGCTGTAACTGTGTTGTCTAAAATGTCTGACATTGATTAATTACACTGTTGTTAAGCATTTCTTGTTAGAATGGTTTAAGCTAACACCTGTAACTTATAGGAAAAGTTTTGTGAGCATAGATACAAGACAGATGAAAGTGTGTGTGAATATGTTGCTGAACTGAGCACTTATTTTCAAAGGTGGGTGAGTGGATGGCAGGTCACCACTTTTGAAGGCCTGACAGACCTTTTGGTGAGGGAACAAACCCTTAGCACTTTGTCTGAGGACATGAGGATCTGGTTAGCTGATAAAAAATGTGCTATTTCAGATGAGTTGGGGAAGAAGGAAGACTTATACCTAGCAAGCAGGGCATCCCTTCACAGGAAATGTACCCCCAGTACTGCTCATGGGTCTAAAGGAACCCATGGTGAGTAGCACAGACTGCCCTGACAGAATCTGCCAGTAGCAGGGAAAGCCACTAGTCCAGGTACATGTCCAGGACCTAGGGTTAAATGTTTTGAATGAAGCCAGTGGGGCCATGTGACATACAGATATCCTTGGAAGCAAGGTGGGGAACAAAAGGTGAAAGAGCCAGTAAGTGCGAAAGACACAATTCCAATAGTAGACAACAAGGGTACCAAACTACCACAAGAGATTATATCCTATTGTAGTGAATGTCAAAGAGGCCATTGCCAAGAGAGACACAGCCTCTGACATAACCATTGTAAAACCTGCAATGGTTACAGAGGAGCACTACTTGCCTGGGTGGTCTACTCCAGTTAGAGCTTTAGGAGGGACCCCATTCCAAATACCTTTGGCTGGGGTTCCCTTGACTGGGAGGGTGGAAAAGAAACCAGTAAGTAGGTGTGTTTGAGGCTGTCCCTGCAGATGTCCTGATAGGGAATGATTTTGATAATGCAGTACCATGTGCTCATACAGTTACATGCAGTCAGGCTTGGAGACAAGCATGTGGGTCTGGTAGCCTGGGGAGTCCCAGATAGATTGGTGACTGCATATTTGCAGCCAGGACTGGTGAGGTGGTTACTTCAGGGAGGGAGCTACTCTGTAGCAGTGAGTCTGAATGTGAGCCACAGCTGCTTGTGGGTACTGATGTTCCCTTGGACAGAGAGACTGCAAAGGTAGAGGTGAGTAGAAGTTCCCAGGCTGACAGTGAGGCACCACTAAGATCAGGTAAGATCAGGGCAGAACCTGCCAAAGTAGAAGCCATTCAGGCTTGGCCTGCAACTGCTACCAAAAAGCAAGGTGAGGGCATTCCTAGGGACAGCAGGGTACTACAGAAAGTTTGTCCCCAGCTATAGTACCATTGCTGCTCCCCTCACAGACCTGACAAGGAAGAACAGAGCCAGCCAGTGAAATGCCAAGTTGCTAAGATGGAACCTAGGGTTGCAAGCATATGATATGTCAGTGCAGCACTGCAGTGGGATTAGCAATGCCAATGCAGATGGGCTGTCAAGACAGGGAATGGGGTAAGGTATACTCAGATAGATCTAACCCTCTCAAGCAGCATTTCTCAAGGGTCACTTGAAAAACTAGCTTGAGTTCTCCATGGGGGAAGATGTGTGAAGATAGGTGAAGGCTGCCAGTCTAGCCAGATAGAATTCTGTAGATAATTCTGTCATTTGTAAATATTAACGTAAGCCACATGCTTGTTCTCTTAAATGAGAAAAGACTGAATTGGATATTGAACTGCAAAAATGTAACAATGGTGCACTCTGCTGTAAGAAAGCTAAGTCAAGTATTTTATGACTGCCATTGATGTCAAAATTTTGAGTCGATATGTCTAGAGGGAGGCATCCTGCCTATTGTTTTAAGACCAGAGTTAATGGCTAGAAATGCATGTATAAATGTCCTTTATTGCTCTGGTGTCTGACCAGGGGTAAGGAATGCAAATGTAGTTTCTGTTAGCCTGGTAACACCAGAGAAGTGTGAAGAATGATGTCATCTGAAGCAGCCCTGTGTTATCAATTTAAAGAGAGAATCAGAGCGCTCAGAGCATTTTGTCTAGAGAATATCCAACATCACCAGCACTGCTTTGCTCTCTATGTTAGTTATTTAGAACTGTTTTCTCTTAGATATAGATAGGAAATAGGAGGACTAGACTAATTTGTTTTCTGTGATGTCAGACGTTTTCCACCGTTTTGTTTTAAGTATTTCTCTGTGATCTCTGAACTTGTGACTAGCACTGTGTAGTAAGAAGTATTGTCTTGTGGTTTTATTATTTATTATTAAATATTTTTAAATCTTTCAGCTGTGGCTGTTTTCTGTAGATTTAATTTAAGCACTAGAGTACATTGCATGTATATAGTGATACTGTACCAAGTCACTCTAATAAGCCTTGACTGTTCAGTCACACTTACCATTTGGATAATAATATTGCACAATAATAATTGGACACCCTTTTAAGGGCCTTTGAGTAGCTGATATGTATTAGCTGGGTAGTGGCAGTGATTTCTACTGTATAGTCTGGGTAAAAGGGGCACAGCTGGAGAACCTGTGTGAGCCTTCTGCAGGAGTGTCTGTGTGGTTGTATAAACTCTTATCTCAAAGTGTGTGTGTGTGTGTGTGTGTGTGTGTGTGTGTGTGTGTGTGTGTGTGTGTGTGTGTGTGTGTGTGAGCTACCTGGGTGGGGACACAAAGCACTGGCTGGTCAGAAAGGGTGCTGGAGGTTTTAGTTTGCCCACTAGGCTGAGATCTGGACCCTATAGCTGTGCCAGTGGGGAGTCTTATTGGGGACCTGGAGAGAAAGGGAGCAACCAGTCCCAGACTGACTGTGATCTCTGTGTGCTCTTAAGGGAAATTGTACTTTACTGTGTGTGTGTATTTATTATCCTTTCCCTATATGGACACCCTTCCTTGGTGTTAGTGGTGAGGATTGAGGCTCCTTGATTGCTGGGCCAGTGCACGGGCATCACAGAGGGATCAGAGGTGAAAATTAAAGTGAGTGAGTTCCTCTCTGATAATTTCTGTTTGAGCAGAGCAACCAGGCAGGGGTGTCCTTTTTCCCTTTTGTTATTTGTATTATATGTAGAACCATTGGCAAAGAAAACAATGGACTCAAAACTTCAAGGATGTAATTGGTATGGTAGTCAAAGAAACTGGTTCTATTTGCAGATGATATTTTATACCTAAAAAAAAAAAAACAGAAAAGAAATTCCAGTATTGTGGTACATTTTTAGGCCATTTTAAGTCTTTTCAGGATACAAAATGAATGAAGCTAAAACAAAGGCAATAGCTGTAAACTATGTAGCCACACACACATTAGTTCAGCAATATCCATATTTATGGGGACATGATAAAATGAAGTACTTAGGATTATGGATTAAAAAAGATTCTGGTATGGCAGCTAAAGATATGTGGGAATAAACTAAACAAAAGATATAAAAAACGAGAAACTGGAAGCTCTGTTTTGTGGATATGATTAGTAAGATACAAGCAGTTAAAATATTTTAGTCTTTTTAGTTTTCTACACAGGTCGGGCATATTTTTATCATTCAGAGGAGAAGTTGTGGATAGTAATTAGTAAAGACCTGAAGGATTTTATCTGGGAGGGGAAGATGGCAAGATTCAAGTGCCAAGTGATTACATAAGTGATTCAAGGCTTATTCTTCCAATAGAACAAGGCACTCCCATTTTTTTAATCTTATGTTTGAGTAGTATCCCACAATCTTACTGACAGAGGGAACAGTTATGTGCTATTCTGTATTCAGTTTTTATGTTAATTGGGTGCCCATATTTTTGGGGGGGATCCACTTATTCTCAACAGCCTTTGTAACTGCTTTCAGCATCTGCAGGTTAAGAGAAATATTGTTGAAGCACTGAGTTAATTTTACAATTGCCACTGTCAATCCATTCATCCTCAACCCCTTTCTCCTATTTTTGCTCATGGGGTCAGGGTGTCACTTCAACAGTGACAATCACCTCAAGCCAAGATTTATGCCACTGGGAGGCTAGCCCTGCCATGGATCGCCACTGTATTGCTTGAATATTTGCTTAGAACTGAACCTCTAGGTCATATTTGTATTTATAAATAAATGTATAAAGTTACTGGCCAGTTGGATGTTATTGTCTGTTTTTTTTTTCTTTGAGGGGTTGACAATGCACAGTGAGCATCTAGGCACATGCTTACTTTTTCATTTTGACCTTGTTTGCATATTAAAAAAAGTGAATCCACATGAGAGCAATTATCTGATGTAGCACTATTTAACCAAGGACTTTTGCATGCTGACATTCTAGAAATTGCTCTCTGAATTTTGTAAGGATTCTGTTGTCATTTATGAATGGATTACATCTTTGGATTTGGGTTTGATGCTGCAGGTAAGAAAACTTGGTAATAGCAAAAGTGAGTGGCATTATTGTGATCAGACATTTTAAGGAAACATCTATGAGTACTTGAGGGATATGAACTGGTTGATATCACTGTGGTAGAACAGTAAAATACTTCCTTATCATTTCGCTGATCCTGTTCTGGAATTTTGTGCTTTATATCAGTTTAGACCAGAGAGTGAGACAAAATCTGTGAGGTAATAGAACTGATAACAGAAAACCAGGGCCAGTGTTACCATTTTGCTGACCCCAACAAATGTCAAGTTGGGGAGCCCATAGCCACTTCCACTTTAAGTATCTCCCACTCACTGCCGCCCCACCTAAACAACCTTTTAGTTCAGGCTGCAAACTTTTAGGGGAAGTACACACACACACTGACCTGAAGCAAGCTGCAATGCTCTCACATTAGAACAGGCCTATGTACCACACTATGTTAGTCCATCTCACAAAGGGACATTTGCAGTTACTGGCATTTAGTAGCAACAATAATACATTACAACAACTGTATGTACAGGGCTGGACTTTGGTGAAATGGCAGCCTAGGCACTGCCTACTGTTTCAGCCCCCCACACACAGACACTCATCCTCCAGTGACCCTCTCTGTTTCCTCCCGTCTTGGGCTCCACATGCCATGCACATTACTTTTTTCCTTCCATTTCTCACATTTTGCCTTACTCTTCAGCTTATTCAAGAAGCCATAACTTTCTATATGCTCAGAAGTACATTTTAAAGTATTTTTTCTGTTTATACAACCTTTTCATCCAATAGTTGGTATTGCGGGTACTTAATTCTGCCTATGTTGTTAGTTTTAGTGGAGAGAATGTCCACTAGCAGGCTTTAACTAAACCAGGGACATTATGTTTGTGGTAAAATATTTAATGGAATTGTGAAACCTGTTACTTAATAAAACACTGTTATTATAACCAGATATATATTTGAATTTTAAAGGAGATATAAATAAGAGTTATTATTACCCACCTGTTCTTTTTTAAGTTTACAAGACTGCTGTACTAGCTTTTGTTGGTTTGTTGGCTCCCTACTGAAATGTTGGCACCCACAATGCAGAGTGACAACAAGACAAAAAAAAAAGACTGAAAACACAAGAGAAGAATAAATCTCAAAAATCACTCTTCTCCTTAAAATTTCTTTTTTTGGGGGGTAACCCCCCTGCATGCCCCACACCTCCAGACTTATATATACCAACTCCAAGTTCACTATACCTCTGAGAAAATGGAATAGTCTGAGAAATGGCATCTCAGACTTAGCATATGTAAATCCGTTCTTTTAGCCATTCAGTCTCCATATTTCAGAACTGGCTCTAGTGAGCCCCCACATTTTAAATGTTTACCTGGTTGGCCTGACATATTACAAAATATCAAGCTAAGATAACCTGCTGGAGTTGAGGACCCACAGTAAAAGGGGTTCCCCAGTGATTGCAGGGTTTGCTGGTGCCTAAAGGTGGCTATGGAGAGGACCAGCTATTTTAGTTTAAAAATGCTTGGTAAAGTCTAGTCGAGCTTGCTATTTGCAGCTGATTCTTATGGTGAATTGCATATATTGTTCTATTATTCCACAAGTAGCCAGGCAGTAGTGTTCTGGCTCATGAAAAATATAAGAATTTAACAGACTAGGTTCTATCTGTAGGTCCAACATTTATTTATTTGTTGCATTTGTTTACTCGGAAAGTCCACTGGGTCTAAAAGAGCCCATTTTCGATGGAGGCCTGGAGAGAAAAGCTCCAACAAGAACATAGATGCAGAAGAAAATTAAACATTAATTGGTACAGAAGTAGCAACAGTGTTACACATAGTGGTTACAGTAATATATACAGAATATATGCATAAGCCAGGAGTTTAGCTGGTTTGATTACAGTAACATATACAGAACATATACATAAAAGCAGGAATTTAGTTGGTTGCCAGATGAATTCAGAGTGGTAAAAATGGAGATAAATTAATCAGCATTACTGTGCCATTATCAACAAGTGATGAAAGAAAAATAATAATAAATATGGAGAAAGTATCATCAGTTACTAGTAGTAAAAAGCATAGGAATTTAGTTATACTATAAGGAGAAGGAAGAGGTTAGTATAGAGCAGGTACATAGCCAGGAAGAGCTGAGATGATTTTTTGAAGGTGGTGGTGCTGCCTGTGTTTCTTATAGAAGGAAGAAGCGAGTTCCATAGTTTGGTGATGCTGAAGGAGTAGAGCCATTGACCAGTCAGTAAGATGAACTTTTCTACTTTTAGAAGTTGATGATTTTCAGATCTTAGTTGCCTGCTGGGTTGGTATTTGGCAAGTAGAGTTGAGAGAGCAGGACAGTCTGTGGGTCTGTAGATTATTTTGTGTGCTGTAGTTAGCTGGGTGAATGAGAGATGGTGGGGGAGTTCCAACCAGCCTAATTGTTTCAGTGAGTTACAGTGGTGGGATGAGAATTTGGCCTTGGTGGCAAATTTGGCTATTCTGTTGTAACACATATCAAGTTTGGATTTTGTAGATTTTTGGATATTAGTGAGGAGAGGGCACCATAAAGGAGAGAGCATACTAAAAATGTAATTGCAAGAGTTTGTCTAGTAGAGAGGCTAAGAAAATGTTGGTGACTGTACAGCATACCGAGCTTTTGGTGTGTTTTTTTGATGTTACTGTTTATTTGTAGGTCAAAGTTTAGGTTTTCATCTATAATAATGCCTAGTAATTTAGTGTGTGGGCCAACTTCTATAGTGGTTTGTCTTGGGCTTGTATACTGAAGTGTTTCTTTATCTAGGAGAGTGGTTTTCTTAGGGGTAAAAATTACTAGTTTAGGATTTTTTTGGATTTAGGGCAAGATGATTATTAAGCATCCAAGATTCAGTAGAGATGAGGGTCCTCTGGGTGTTCTGCTGGAGTTCAGAGCTTGTATTTGCAGTGCGTATTATTGTAGATTCATCAGCATACTGGATTGCTGAGCACTGAGGAAGAGTGGTGTGAAAGTTGTTAATAAATATGCTAAATAAGACAGGACCAGGTATGGAGCCTTGGGGTACCCCTGTGGAAGTATTGAGAAAGGCATAGTAAGACTGTTGCTATTTGGTGGATTGCTGCCTATTGGAGATAAAGCTATTGAACCATTGTAGGGTAGGTGGGGAAATGTGGAGAGCAGATAGTTTAGAGAGGAGGATAGTGTGGGAAATGGCATTGAAAGCTTTGGAGAGGTTGAGCAAAAGAGAAGCAATTACTTTACCAGAATCCTGTGCCCAGTTAACTATATCAAGGACGGAGAAGAGGGATGTAGTGGTGCTATGCCCTGGTCTGAAACCATACTGAGTGGGTGACAGAATTTGATTGGTTGAGGAATTGGGCATGGATGCATTTGTCCAATATTTTAGAGAGGGGTGAGAGAATAGCTATGGGTCGAAAGTTTGTGGTGTCTGTGTTGGTGCCGCCCTTGTGTAAGGGGAGAATGAATGCTTTTTTCCAGATGTCTGGGACAAGAGACTCTTTAATTGATCTGTTAATGAGTATGCTGATGGGATAAGCTATAGATTTTGCAGCTAGCTGCAGGAAGTGTGGGGGGTAGATTGTCATGGGCTAGAGTACAGGGTTTAAGCTTAAGTAAAAGATTTTTTCTTGTGGCAATACGTATGGGGGATAATTTTAGGTTAGACTTGTGTGTAGGATTGTTTTCTGGGATGGTTTGCTCATTAGCTGTCTTGGTGGTGGTGGAGTTAACCATAGGAAAGGTGGTGGTTAGGTTAGCTATGGTGTCAATAAAGTAGGAATTGAAGAGAGTGGCAAGTTTGGTAGGTGTTTTGTGTGGGTCAAGGGATGGGTTGCTTTGAGAACCTGGATGTAATAGATGGTTGATGAAGGACCAGAATTTTTTGGGATTATGTTTATGTTGGCTTTGTAGGTGGAGGCAGTGGGCTTTTTTATCATTGGTTATTAGACGTTTTGCCTGGTTACAGAGTTGTCTGTATTGTATTAGAGTTGTAGGGTCTTTGTTTTTCTGCCATGATTTCCAGATTTTATCCCTTGTGGACATGACTTCTTTGGTGGAGTTTGAGAGCCAGCTTGAATGGTTATGTTTTATTTGTTTTTGGCGGGTGGGTGCTTGCCTATTTAGGATGTCTAGGAATGTTGAGTTAAAGAACTCAACAGCCTCGTTAAGTGGCAGGGATTTGAGGGGTTCCCAATTTACTTGAGATAATGTTTAATTAAATATGGATGGTTGGAACTTAGTCAAATTTCTGGTTGATTTGTATTGATGTTGCCCTGGGGTTAGGGTGGTTTTGCATAGGATATATGCTGGGTGGTGGTCGCTAATGGTATTAGGTAGTATGCATGCAGTGATCATATTGTTAGGGTGGGAGACTAATATCCAGTCTACTATGGATTCCCAAATGTTATTTTTGTGGGGTCTGGTGATGTCTTCAATTAGATGGGAGAAGTTTTAAGGTTTATGTTTTTTGAGGGATTGTTGTGGGCAATGTCTAGCCAATCAATGCTTACATCCCCTAAGATGATGGTTTCATTATCTATGTTTTGTGAAGTCCAGGCAAGTATGTTTTCTAATATTGTTATGTTGTTTCCTGGAGGAATATACAGAGCAAGTATGCAAATGTTTTTATGGTTGTTAAGTTTTAATATAGAGATTAGTACTTCGGTTGGAGAGAAATTGGGTGTTGGTTTTGAGTAGGGAATTAATGTATATTTGCTAGGGAAGAGTATTGCTACTCCTCTTCCCCTCTTGTTTGGCCGATCAACTCTCAAGCATGAGTAGCCTTGGGAAAAGACTCAGTGTCTTTCACATATGATTTAAAACAGGTTTCAGTAGCTGCTATAATATCAGGGTTGTTTTGTGAAACCCATGCCTGGTGTTCAGGTATCTTGTTTCTAAGGCTTTGGAGATTTATGGCTAACAGCAACAGAGATTTGCTAAGTTCATTAGGGCTGGGGAGGGTTGGACCTGGGTTGGGATGTACATCACTACACTGGGATATAATGCTTTGCCAAATTATGAGAGCTATACTTAGTTTTTTCTTGAAAATGGTAATGCTGATGCTGGCGGTGTGATAATGGGGGAGTCTGGAGAGGTAGAATTTTTACTTTGGAAAGTACAGAGGTATTAAGTGTGAATAAGCTAGGGTGGATGTTTGAGTAACTTGATAAATGTGGGTTATGTGTGGTGGTTGTACAGGTGGATGAAGGAGGTATGCTGGGTATCTGGAAGGCTGTGATTATTATTAGGACAGAGAGTGTAAGTGAGAGAAGTGAGAGCATATAAAAAGTAGTGAGGGTCATAATGGTGGTTGGATGTAGAGTAATAACACTATATGGCCCTATTTAGAATGGGCGGGGAGGCAGATTAGTTAACTTGTATGTAACAAAGAATCACAGTACTTTTACATGGCCATAAAAATCTGTGCAAGAGGGCCTGTGATTTGAAAACAGCCCAAAGGTAAACTTAATCCACCACTGCCCAGATGCATTCTCTTTGAATGTGGGTTTCAGTGTTGTTTCAGTGAATGTGAGCTTCAAAGGCAGAGAAGTTTTAATGGTAAGTCTGTTTTCATTGTAAGAATATTGCTTTGTTTAGCAAATGTCTCAGTGTTTGTGCTATAAAATTTGAAATAAATGTTGTAAATTAAATCCAAATATCTTTAGTCATTGTAGAAGTAAAGGATAAAACAGTACGCATACTGAACGTTTTGAACAGTGTTTATTGCAACTGGGAAGAAATAGTCAAGTAATGAGACACTGGAATGGCTGTGTTTGTGTGTGTGTGTGTGGGGGGGCTGTGTGGTGGGGATCTGGTTTTGCACGCCGCTACAAAAAATTCTGTGGGCTCCCTTGGTAGGGGGGGGGGTCATGCTGTTCGCAAACCTGTTGCTGCATGTCAACATATTCTTCAACATTAACACAAGTTTCATCCACGGAGATCCAACCCACACTCCTTTTAGGTTTGGGATATGTGGTATCTGAATGGTATTGGTTCTTGTCTGTCCAGTTTTTTACATTTACATTGTCTAAGTTTATCTGTCCTAGGAAAAATGTTAAAATTTTCCTTGTAATTAGAAAACAATAAATTGTTGACAATAGACTGGTACAGTACCTTGACTTCCTTGTTTAATTCATTAATTTTCATGTCGTTATCAGCCAACATGAGTTCCAGCATCTTGATTCTAGTAACATTAAACAATTTAAAAGTTCCTTTTATAACACTGAATTGTGTATAAATGAATCTGGTTATTTACAAAAGATGGTGTCCCTTTGATAGAATTCTGTTTAATACATTCACACAAGTAACTGTTTTCCAGATGCAGAACTTTAAATTGAGTTTGTTGCTGGATCAAGAAAGTTAACTCACCTGGTAATTTAAGAAATGGTTGATGCTGTCTTTGGAGTTCTGCAAGTTAAAGAAAAAGTAGCAAACACTCAGTAAACATATTGCTGTACTGATAGAAATGCCAAAAAGCATAAATTGGGAACCTACAACTTGGTTTACTTTGCTCGCACTTTTGGACTGTTTTGAATTTTTATTTTTAACTTACTTTGTACACTGTTTTTGGTTCCCAATTATTCAACTCACCGGATGTCTGGCAAATGAAGTGTTATTCCAGAATTTTGAAAACTTTCAACTTTCCTATCAAAAGGCAGGTGCAGTTAGTGAAAACTGTGAGATGGGTGGGTACTAGAAACTGGAAAACTGAGTTCATACTAAAGTTTTTATACCACAGACACACAGTCTTCAAGATAATTTTGAAGATCAAGAAAAAAAATGCGCAATTTAAAAATATATGGATAAACTGAAGGGACAAAAAACTGTGACGTGATTACCTTGTCATTACTTTAATAAAAGTGCTTGATTGACTTCATGTCATTACATCAACGTTTCTGAAAATTAATCCCATATTAATGAAACCACATGATGAAAACTCTACAATCCAATACAAGAAAACAATGCAGATTCAATGAAAACAACTGATATTTTTAAAGGCATCCCTCTTCCAATTTACATATCCAACTCAATGGACATGTAACACAAAGAAGAAATACCATCTATGAAGCATTTGGATTCCATTTTCCATCCAGTGAAGTACATTCAAACTAAGGCACATCTTACTATTTAAATTGTTTTGTGTGGTTCCTGTTTGTGTTTGTTAAAGCTATTAATTGACTGTACTTTATAGTTTGCACTGTTTTTCAAGTTGTTTCTGTGCAATGCCTTTGTATTTGAATCACTTTTGAATGGAGGCTCATTTTTCTCATTTTTAAACTCTCTCCTATGAATCTTATGCTATAGCTATATATTGGTTTGGGTTTTATAGCTTTCATTGTTACTTTTCTTAGCTTTTCTAAGTGATTTCATCAGCTTTCTTCAAATTACTGTGTTTTTGTCACTCTCCAAACTTAAAACAATCAGCCAGCTAAGACTAGCTGTGTGAGTTGTTTCAAGAGCTTGTGGTACCAAAGCATTTGGATACCATTTTCTATTGAGTGAAGTACATTTAAACTACTGCACTTATCGTAACATTGAAATCAGTTTTGTTGTTTACTATTCATACACCCATACCCTGTTGTGCTTTTAAGCTTGGTGTTTTTTGAGCTGCTCACATCTGGGCAGTTCTTGACACATATATTAAAGCCACAGACAGCACCCCAGCAGTGCAGGGCTACAATGCTTTCCACACATTCAAGCCAGCTACTGCACAAGTAGGGACCAAAGGTAGAAGTTTCTTAATCTGTATCAACAGCAAACTCACGTCAAGACCAGTCAAACAGGATGATGCGCTTGAGCTTATCCATGTCTAGATTTTCATAGGTAAAGTCCCATATCATATCTTCCTGCAACCCAAGAAACCCAGAACTCATACTTCGACTTACTGGAAGCCCTAACCATTCGACCCATTACCATACTCATAGGCAACTTCAACTATCCCACTAGTATAGTATCCTCTCTGGTAGGTCAAACAGCAAAGTTGTCTCCTCATAATAAAAATCAGTTCTGTGACCCCAGTAACCCTGTAATATTTAAAATCCGTTCTTAGACAAATTTCTTACTACTAAGTGAGAGCTTGTCAAAGTTTTACAACACCCAAACCCTTTGAACATAGTTGCCTATGCAAAACTGGTCATATAAACCTTATACTATTATGTCAATCAGTGCATAGAGACAGCTAAATGAAATTAAAAAAAAAAAAAAGAACACGATGGTGGAATCTGAACATAAATGGGAGGGTGGTAGTTCAATCAAGCTTAGGGAAACAAGGCTGGGGGAGGGCACAAGCCTCCCAGCGCAGTTCAGCCACGAAGGCGATCGTGGAATTTAAATCACCTCATTTGTAGTGAAAACTATGCAAATGAGGTGATTTACTGATCCAGGAAGCAGATAGGCATCCTTGTTGAAGCCTTGTCTGCATTAGAAATGCATGCGGGAACTTTCCGTGTACAGGACTGCCAAAAAAAAACGAGGCTATGACAACTAAAAGTAAAGCATGTATTAGTTGCATCAGGAATGCCAATAGCCAAAACTATGACCACTGGCATGTAAAACTGATGCAAAATATTACAAATCAAAAGTGTTTTTTGGCAGATATGCCATGTTTAAACAGAGTGCAGTGGCGTGCAAACATGCGATTTTACAGAAACTAAAATAAAACTAGTAAAAAGGCAATAAGAAAGGTAGAATTAAATTTTACAGTATACTGGCCAGCATGCAGAGTCATAGCAACAGCAGGTAACAGTGGTTGCTAAGGACATAGGCTCTGGAGTAGTGGTGTAACTAGGGTATACACAATTAGGTGTATGTAAATGAGCTAAGGTTACTGAATAGCAAAATGGACCAACGTGTCCATGGGTACCTAACCATGTAAGGGCTATAATGTGGTGGTGTAGGCAGAAGAGGCAGCTAGCATGAAAATTGGGTGTGTCATGCTTTGTGTAAGCACACTGGAGCTCAGTGGCTTCTGTTTGTGCTTAGCTAAGCACAGCTAACCAAGGGGGGGGGGGGGCGTGTCTGAGCTGCTTAGCTGTGCTTAGCTGGTTTAAGGAAAGCTAAGTATGCTAGTGTACAGGGGTGACGCAGATCTCCTGAGAAGTGTTTACATTTCAGCAGTGGGTTTGCACAGCATGGGGCTTAAATCCACAGGGAAAAATAATGGAAACACTTTAGAAGAGGCAATCAACTATACATGACTAATAATCCCTCTGGCACTCACACTGGCCCATTCAAACCCCTCAGTAATGCAGCTGGCAGGTGGAATGTATTTATAGTTAGCCATCTGCAGCACACAGTATAAAGTACACAGACACCCTTCAGTCTGGATTTTCCCACATACTCTCCACAATTGGAGTACACCCTTGGGAATTTTAACTGACAAAATGATTGGGGATGCTGCTGCTTTGCTACATCTCTACGTGCTACAGACTAAGGGTGATGATGAGGATGATACTGACAACTGTTCTAGACAGAGGAGGACATGAGTGTTCTAACCCTGGCTAAACTTTTAGGGACCACATGAGCTAGAGATAGTAGAGTGCTACAGGGTGGACAGGGATATACTACAGCAACTCACTGAGCTCTGCCGGCCTCACCTCAGACCCAAGCCAATGGAGGGGAACCCATTCCAGTGGAAACAAAGGTATGTGTAGCCTTACGAATACTAGCTACACATACTTTTCAAAGACCTACTGCGGACATCATGGGGGTCTCACAACCATCTGAATCCAGGATACTACACCAGTTCCTGGATGTCATGCTAAGACATACCAGTGAGCACTTTTATTTCTATGTAGTATCTATGTAGTTTTATTTCTATATAGTAAGTAATTTCTATGTTAAATTGTTAATCACTATGTAATCCAATGTAACTACTGTCTGTTTATTTTACTGTGGAGCTTTTCTCCCCGGGCCTCCGCTGAAAATGGACCCACATCCAGTCGGACACTCCCGGTCAACAAATTTAAATAAATAAAAATAAATAAATAAATTTCCCCAGCAACCCTGAGGAGAGGACCAGTAATCTGTGTCTCTTCCACTATGTAGCACATTACCCACAGGTACTGGGTGCCATAGACTGCAGTCATTTCCACATCAAAGCATCACCATGTGAAGAGGGTAGAGTCTACGTCAACTGCAAGGGCTATCACTCCATCAACTGACAGGTTGTGTGCAATGCCCAGGGCGTTATCATCAGTGTGTGTGCTGGTAGCCCTGGCAGTTATCACGACTCCAACATCTGGCATGCCTCACAGCTGTACCAGGCATTTGCCAGGGGGAAGATCCCATATGGCCATCTCATGGGGGATGCTGGCTACGCACTGGGACCGCGGATGATGACACACATCAGAAATGCGCGCACACACACACACACACACACACACACACACACACACACACACACACACACACACACACACACACACACACACACACACAAACTCTCTGAAGAACACTATAATGAGGCACATGCACAAACTAGAAACATCATAGAGTGTGCATTTGGGCTGCTCAAGTAATGGTTCTGCTGCCTCGACATATCTGGTGATGCCCTGCAGTACTCTCCAGCCACATGTGCACACATGTTCATAGTATGTGCCATGCTGCACAATATGATCCTGCAGAAACAGCTGTGGCAGGAACATCACAAGGAAGGGGCACATAGCCCCCCACCATTGCCAAGATCCCCACAGCCACAGGGGGATTCGGAGGAGGAACAGCCTGCCCCTTTAGGCAGACGTAGGCATGCCCAGTATGCCCTGGCCTTGGTAAAGAGGCAACACATAGCACATACACTGACATCTTAGGGACCCAGGGACTGACACCTCTCTCCAACTTGCACACACAATAAAAAGGATGCCACACGCATCACACTACCTGTACCTTACCATGTATAGGCTGTGTACTGCATGCATCTGACAGACTCAGCCCTGAAGCACCATCCTCACTGCCGCAGGCACAAGGTAAGTCACTCTTCTTAACAATAAATTAATGCAGTAGTACATTGTGGTAGCATATCTATGGTATCGCTGCATGTATGCAAGAGAATGGGGTGGCCTATCTGGATAGCAGCAGACAACTGACAGCTATGTTGGACAACAGGAAATGACCACCAAACACTGGCTTCCCCAGAGTATGCAGTAGTCCCCTAGTTGACAAAACTCACTGCAGTATATGTCTGGGATTAACAAACTGAGGGGTCATAGGTCACATGTATGGATGTCAATGTTGGAGTCCCTTACACACCCCTCAGCCTCTCCCAGCAAGTCAGCTGTACAAAGCTCTAATGAAATGTGTGGAAAAGGCCCACAAATAGGGACAATGATGAAATATTCATCTTACAAACTTACACAGTGATATCACAGCAGGTCTTGCATTTGCATAAGTCTCTGAAGGGTAAGAAGTCAGAAACTCAAATGTCTGTCATTACTTTCAAACCTTTGGCCTGTAGTGATATGCCAATATTCTCCAAGACAGGCAAAATAATATGCTAAATGTAACCAAAATGTAAAGCCAACATCTGCACAGTCTGTGCAAATGTGTACTGTTGATAGATATGCCCCCCTCCCCCCAACACACCCGTGTCCCCATAGAGATGCAGTAAGATTTATGTTTCTAGGGTAATAGTAACACAGCACACATTCCAAGGGCTGTCCCAATCAACTTGATATCTTGCTGCATGTCCACAATATGCAAGGGTCAATGAGCTATTTATATGTGTGGTTAATACTGCCAGGAAGTAGGCAGCACTTACCCTTGGCTGTTGTGGCTTAGTGGCCTAGGTACAGTACTGTGGTTGACAGAGTCCATGTCTCACGTCTTGCTGTGCCAACTGTTTTGCATGTCAGCTACACCTATTGTAGGAGTTGTACACACTGTCCAGCAGGAAATATCCATTACTGCAGGAAAGTTGGACAATTTAGGGACAGGTGGCCACACATATGGACAGTACACAGCTTGGGGTAACCTACACAGTGCCTAGTAGGACAGCAGGTACCTGAAAGTCAGTGTACTGCCAGGCTATAAATGGCTGCCACCTTACTGTGTGTCAGCACTGATAACAAGTCACTAGCCTCCATCCATACTCTTGGAATGACAGGCTGTCACAGAAGGACCACAAGTATGCCTCATCTATCTGTTCTGCTTGTCATAACATTGCATTTGCCTGCCAAACTATTTTTAAAACAAGAAAGGTTGATGTGAAAATATCAATGGTAGACAATGTAGAAGCAGGCATCATACCCATAAGAAAAATCAAGCTAATACCAAACCAGTCTCCCAACCGTCTATGTTTGGCAGAACAATATTAACACCCTGTCCCCATGTGTGGACCTGTGTCTGACTGTCATATATTGGCCTGTCCAGGTGTCAGTCTATGAAGGTTTGACAGCTAGGGCCAACATGTAGTTTTAGAATAACATAGCAACACAAACCATCTGAGGACCAAAGCACATGTAGGGATGCAATGATGGATAACCTGCTAAACAGGTACACTCAGATGTGTGAAGTCCATAACCCTGTGTTATGTTATGGTGTCTACCCTGCTCACACTAAAAATACAAGTACATAACAACAGCCACTTTAGTCAAAGTCTGTGACTGGACTACAGAAGTACAAAGACAAACATATAAGGGGAAGGGGAACCACTGGCCAGGCAAATGGAGAATGTGCACACCAGAACTAATTGTGCAGTAACACAGGTTCATGCAGTGTATGGAGTTAGTAAACATAATCCACAACTACACAACACACAGCCACATATGTGGAGGTCCTCAACAAAACAAATCAAAGCAAAAACCCAAACAAAGGAAACCTCAGAGGCAAAAATACATGAGAACTCCACAAACATCCACACAACAGACCATGCATAGTCCACACCACCAGTATCTCACAACCACTAAGGCCTTACCATAAACCCAATATATTACTATTAGGAGACTCCTTGGGAGAAACACCATAGATTTGCCTCTCACCAGGTTGGATAAGGAGAAAGTCAGGCTTACTTGTCTGTCAGGTGCCAGAATCCACCATATCACGCATGCACTCAAGTCTCTCCACAACAGGTACTGTTATGACTCTGTCCTATTCCATGGCAGTGTGAATGACATCAGACATACCTCCCTTGACTATAGGAAGACAGACATGATTGAGCTTGCTGAATATGTGTCCCATGCAGGTATGTCAGTAGGCTTAAGCAGTATTCTACTGTCACCCAGAATGATGTCTCAATACAAACAGAAAATGACTAACATTAACAATTGGCTTACTTTCTGGTGTCACCCCAGGGGGATCCACTGCCTGGCAGCCTGAGAAAATAGGTTCATAGGTAGGTACTAGGCTATCTGCCCAAGGGCATTTATAAGCCTAGCCAGAGTGTGTCAGCTTTCGCCGCCCCATTGATTAATTAACTGAGCCTCTGTCAAAAAGAGCCAATGAAGTGATCCCAAGGGTGTATTTTTCTGTTACCCATCCACTCATCAAGGTTTTTCTTGAAGAGTGTTAGTGAGGGGCTCTGCCTAAGGTAGTTAGGAATTTTGTTCCAAAGCATGGGGAGTCTCTGTGACAGGAAACTATCCTTCCAGCATGTTCTATTTATTGTTGTGGTGAGGTTTAGCTCACTAGAACGAGTGGCTCGCAGTGACTTGGATTTCTTTAGGTGGAGCATGTCCATCAATTCTAAGTTGGACATGGCTTTGTAAGTCAGGCAGAGATCACCTCTAAGTAAGCAATATGCCACTGAGTACAGCTGGAGTTTTTCCAGTCGGGCTGCATAGGACATATGTTTGAGGCCAGTAATCCTCTTGGTGAGGTACTTTTGTGGTCTTTCCAGCTGTTGGAAGTGTCTTGTGAGGTACATCCCAAATGGGGCATTGTACTCTATGATGGGTATGATGAGTGATGAGTAGAGGGGCACTATAAATATCTTTATTTCTAGATGCAAACCCTTTAGTAATTAGATGGGCTACATAGAAGGATTTCCTAACTACTTTGGCAATATGATTGTCAAAGGAGAGATTATTATCTACCTGAGTCCCCAGATCTCTTATTACCTCTTCTGTATTAAATGAGCTGACACCTATTTGGTAATTCATGGGTGTTTTGTTTTTCCCAAAAGGGATGACTATGCATTTTTTGGCATTTAGATTGAGACCATGACTTTCACACCATTTGTCTATCTCAGTAAGGCCCTTTTGGAGAATGTCCATGTCAGCCGGAGAGAGTCAGTTATAGCTCCCAGTTTGCAGTCATCGGTAAACTTGGTTAGCGATAGTCCTCCTGTGTTTGCCTGTACTTCTGAGAAGTATATACCAAACAGTTGGGGTCCCAGGACCAAGCCTTGTGGGACACCACTTGTGACTGGTTTAGAGTCAGACCTGGAGCCTGCTACTCTTACCGTGTGAGTTCTGTCTGTAAGCCAGTTAGCAACCCATCTCGTGACGTAGGGGTTTATGTTCAGGCTGGTGAGATTTTCTATAATTCCTGAGTGGGGAATGGTGTCAAAGCCTTGGTGAGGTCAAGGTGGGCTGTGTGAACCACCTTCCCCTCATCTATAGCCTTGGTGACTGTCTCACAGAAGTCAACCAGGTTTAGTAGGCATGATCTGCCCTTAACAAAGCCGAACTGTGTTGGGTCAAGTGTTTGGAGGTTCCCAATGTCTTTGTTAATGAGTTCCATGATGATGCACTCCATAGCCTTGCAGACCAGGCTAGTTAAGCTTATGTGGTGATAGTTACCAGGGTCAGTTGTGCCCCCTCCTTTGTGGAGTGGAATAACTGTTTCTGTGCGCCATTCTATGGACACGTAGCCTGTGGAGAAGCTGAGGTTGAAGAGTGTGTTTAGGTGGGGGGTTAGTTTGTTCTGTAGTTCGTGCAAGACACAGCCTGGGACACCATCTGGCCCCACTGATGCTGTGCTTTTGGCTTTTGAAAGGGCTGTTTTCATCTGTGCATCTGTGATTTCTGGGACATTGCACTTTTCTGGTATTGTTGTGGGCCCTTTTGGGGGTGAGAGGGGGGTGAGGTTTGCACTGAATCTATCTGCCAGGATGTTGTCAATATCAATAGGTTCAGTATATTCTGTGCTATTTTGCACTAGCTCAGAGCATATCTGTGAGTTGCCACTTAAATTCTTGACATAGCTAAAGAAGGCTTTGTGGTTATCTTTCGAATCCTTGGCTATTTCTCTTTCGAAGTTAGCCTTGGATGATTTTATGAGGAACCTTATTTTCTTACTGATACTGATCAGGGATGTCTTTCCTTCTTGGGATTTGCTTTTTTTCTGAGCTAGTTTCCTCCTTCTATTGTATAGCCTGTTTATGGCAGTGGTGGACCAGACTGGTTTCCTTCCCTTAGGGGAGTGAGTCTTGGTTTTCCTAGGGATGGCATGATCCATGCATCCTTGTAGGTGCTCATAGAGTGCATTTGTAAAGGTTCCTGTGTCTTGGACACTGTTATCCTTTAGCGTGGGGGCTGTGAAACGTACCACCTCTGTCTTAAGTAAGGTGAAGTTTGCTATAGAAAAGTGTTTTACTGTGGTTTCCTTGGTTGGGGGTCGTGGTGTGGTATGGGCATCCAGAGTGATTAGTTTATGTTCTGATCTAACCAGTGACGGGTTGACCTCGGGTGCGGAACACCTTTTGCCTATGTTGGTGATAACAAGGTCCAATATGTTTTCACCTCTGGTAGGGGAGTTTACCAACTAATCCAGGCCATTTGAGTTGATAAATTCCAGGAAGCGCCAGACCTGGGGTTTGTACTTGAGTAGTTTTCCCAGTTAATGGTAGGGTAATTGAAATCGCCCAATATCAGGGTGTTCGGTTGGATCTTCATGTCATATGATCGACAGACCATGCTGCTTTGCTAGAGATGGCCTGCATCTGTCTCACTTGGCCTTCAGGCTTCTGGCAGAGGCCCTTGCCTTCCACATAGTGCCTTTTTTAGGGAAAGTCATGGGGTTGATACTACCAACAGAAAACTCAATAAAATGCAAATTAAAGGTCATGCCACTAAACTCTAGGAGTCTAAACATGAAACTGCACTCACTACAAGCATGCTCAACCCTGGAAGATGCTGACATGTGCAGTCATAGAAATCTGGGTCAAATCTGTGGAGAGCAACCCATCCTTACCTGGTCACTCATCCTATCACACAGGCAGACACCCCAAAATGTGGCCAGCAAAGCCAAAGGAGATGGAGTATAAATATATAGTAAACAGACAAACACCTCCAGGCTGGTCAGTGTGATGCACATGGGACACTCCAGGTGCAGTTATCCATTGACAAGATCCCAATTCAAATTATACATAGCTACAGGCCCAAATATTGGACTCAGGATGCCCACTCCACCTATCTGGACCTCTACAAATCTATCAAGATTCAACCCTTTACCCTAATCCTGGCTGACTTAAATTATAGATTGGAAAAACTACTCATGTCAGAACAGAAATGCACAGAGATTCCCCAATTTTATCAATGCAAATGCCTTAGGACAGTTGCTTGATAACCCCACAAGATGTGATACATATCTTAGATTTGGTAGTAACCAACATAATTAACCACTACAGCACTGCTATGGTATCATCCTCCCTGGCAAGATCTGATAAACAGAGCAATCACTTCAATATCATCATCTCCCCTGACTCTCCTCTGGCTATGGAAAAAAGAAAAAGTCTCAAAAGCTGATTGCAACCACCTGAGGGATGGTATAAATAGCTGCAAAGCCCCCCTCCCCCTCTGTAGGAATGGCCACCAATGTCCAAATATACACCAAAGTACTATACAAGCATATATATAGATGCATGGAATCAGGAATACCTGACAAGACATCATCCTCTGCAAGAAAGAGTAAACCTGTTTGGTGGCCATCTGCAATAAAGAAACTATATAATAAAAGGAAAATATTGCTGTCCATAATCAAGAAGGAGTAGGCGCCCAAACTAAACAATCTCTCCTTAGCATGAATAAGCAAATAAGAGCACCAGTGAAATCCTGTAAAGGCAACTTGCCAATTTGCCCACATCTACTAGAGACAATCATAAGGTCTTCTTCACATATGCTCATTGTATCAAAGGAAGCTCCCAGATCTGTTCAGAACTGGTGGTCAAGGACACCACATACACAAATGCTGCAGATATAGCCAATCTACTGGCTGACAGTTTCAGCGGAAACTTCTCCCCTCTGTCTTCCCTGTCAGTAAATCAGGACATCCCCAGTACCTTCCCCCCACCCCTTTTCTCTAGGGAAGAGGTCATCACTGCCCTCTCAAAGACAAAAAAGACAGCATCCATGGAACCCTAAAATATCCCAGGCTGCATCCTATATGAACTCAGCCATGAACTTGGAGCACCATTATGTACCCTAGTCAACGAAAACCTGAGTACCAGCTTTGTCCCAGCTGAGTGGATGACAGCCACTGTCATCCCTTTACACAAAGGTGGAGTGCCTACCGATCCAGGACATTATAGATACATCAGCCTAACTACCCTGCTGTGCAAGGCCACGCAATGGATTATCATGGGCCTCAGTAACAGGGACATTGGCAAACTCCAAATACTCAACCACACATAGTTTGGTCTTGTCAAGGGGTGGTATGTCTGTTAAATCTGCTACACTTCTTTGAAACAGCCACCAAAGCCATGGATGATGGAAAGACGGTGCAAACCGGCCAACTTAACTTGGCCAAAGCCTTCTACACATTTCCCCACTTGGCTATAGTAGATAAACTCTGTCAACTAGGCATCAATCCATATGTTACCAGATGGGTAGCAAATTGGTTCTCTGATAGAACCCACATAATCTTAATAGGGGTAGCCAACCCAAGCAGTACACCCTTAATGAGCAGTGTACCCCAGGGATTAGTCTTGGGGCCTCGGTTATATGGGATATACCTCCCTGAGGTGCAGGCCAAAAACAGTGGCCTATGCTGCAAGCTGGGCATGGTCATCAATTCCTCAAGTGATGTGGATGTCCTCCAAGAGGGTCGCACACAAACAGATGACTGGTGCCAGAAACATGGCCCCAAGCTGAATGGCAAACAATGCATCATCATCATCCCCTTTGTGGAGAGTAATGTCCCCACATATTATCACATTAACAACAATGTCCTACATACACAATTAGTAGTGAGAGATTTGGCTACCCAGGTTGATAGCAACCTGACTCCTGACCCCTATGTTCCTAACATTGTACGGAAAGCATTCTACATGATCCACCTCATAAGTAAGGGTATCTCATCCAGGGACAAAGAGGTCATAAGATCAATGTATTCTACCCTTATAAGGGCAATTAGTGAGTACAATGCCCCCTTTGGCATGTACTTAACAAAGCACATGCAGCAGCTGGTGAGACTACAGAGGTTCCTTTCCTTGAAAATCCAGGGTGTCAAACACCTACCCTACACAGATAGGCTAAAAGCACTGTCACTCTGCTAAGTTTCATACAGACTCCTCAGAGTTGACCTCTGTCTGGCATGCAAATGTGATATCAATAGGACGTGTTGGTATGACAGATATGTATCCCACAGACTCCCCATCTGTGGAATATACTCCCTGTCCACATCAAGCAGAGTACATCGATAGCCCTTTTGAAGTGCACCCTAGATAACTGGGTGAAAAACAGAAAATCCACTCCTGGCATTCCACCTGTGTCCCAGCTGGACAGGAGCTCATGGTGCTGACATGTCTAAACATGGGATATACTCTAGTCTGCTAGGGTTATAAGGACCTCAAGCCCAATAGCCTAGTAACCTCCTATGAACCTATAAACACATGTCTGTTAGTGGTCCACCACATTACTCTATACTGCTCTGCCACTAACATATCAGGAAAAACAGTGTTATGTAGAATATACCACACATATTATGGAAAACTCTGCTCAGTCCAATGCACTCTGTACCCACACCAGGATATGACTTTCCAGTTAATAAAGATACCACACAACCAGAAGGTCCCCAGCCAGTATATCATTGAGGTGTTGGACTGTTTACACAGCTTCATCAGCCAATTGGCTGTAGCCATACCTCTCAACTGGCAGGATTTTTGGCTCATATTTTTGGTCTTTTCCTCATAACATTTATATTTCTCTGGTAAATCACTGGGATGATCTGAGGATTTATGTCAGTAAATAATGACATACATTTTAGTGTCAGACCTCACATCTTTCAGAAAATGTATGCTAAAACAAACACTGTTACTCAACCAGCTAAGTTTATAAGTGCAATATTTAAAATATGTCCCTATGTGTGGCCCATTGTCCCCCCATTTTGACAGGCTTTGTCCAGATTTCTTGCACTAAGAGGTTGAGAGGTACGGTTGTAGCACACAAAACCCTGGACCAGAGTACAGCTATCTCTGGAATGGACTCCCACTCTTACTATAGAAGTTCATACCAACCATGCTGCTACACTTAGAGAATTATAGCCCATGTCTAAACCCTCATTGGACTATACAACTGTATTGTGCATATATGTCTTTGCATACAGA
Source organism: Protopterus annectens (assembly GCF_019279795.1). NCBI lineage: Eukaryota > Metazoa > Chordata > Ceratodontiformes > Protopteridae > Protopterus > Protopterus annectens. Next base: position 750,011,535 of record NC_056731.1, read on the forward strand.
CAGCTATTTACAGCTTAACTGTCTCTCCCCACCCTCAACACACAGGATTGCCCTCAGCTATCTGTAGGTGGCCCATATGTTATATATCTGCATCTGTTGAGCGTGATACACATACATATATATGGGCAACATATACAAATATATCAATCAACACAGGCAGAAACAGAGGGCAAGAGAGAGACAGAGAGTGACAGAGAGGGTGAGAGGGAGAGAGGGAGACAGAGAGAGCGAAAGTGATAGAGAGAGAGAGAGAGAGAGAGAGAGACATTTATTTATTTATTTATTTTACATTTGTTAACCAGGCTAATCTAGCTGGATATATTTCCATTTTCAGTAGAGGCCCGGGGAGAAAATATGTCCTGCTGCAGACAATTACACACCAGTTGTAATTAGTGGCATGTGCCAGTATGAAGGTGAGCTCCTCTGTGTAATAGTAGTGAGGTAGGAGTTGTAATCTGACATCACCCACGTGTGTGTGTGTGTGTGTGTGTGTGTGTGTGTGTGTGTGTGTGTGTGTGTTTGTGTGCTTGTATTTGTAGATTAAAGTATTTTGAGCCAGTACACTCCCCATGCACTACTTTACAGGGTCTGCTGATGTAATTTACCTTAGAAGTACCTTTGGACACTCCTCAGCCCTATAACACTCCTCAGCCCTATAAGCTCAGTGGTGCATGCAATAACTATGTTGCACTGTAGTACAAATACCTAGGTAAGTAGGGGTTATAATCTCAACACTGTCAATTGTGTGGGTGTATTAGTAGGTTAAAATATTTTGAGGCCTTTCCCACCCAGTATACTTCCAATTCCCCTACTTTACAAGGCCTGCTGATGACAGTCACCTTAGAAGTAACTTTGGAGATTCTTATAGGGGTTCTAATCTCAGCACTGGTAACTGTGTATGTGTATATGTGTGTGTGAAAAACATATCCCCTGTGTGTGTGTTGGTTATACCATTTTGAGGCCTGTTTCACCCTGTACACTTACCATTGCCATACTTTACAAGGCCTGCTGATGTCAGTTACCTTAGAAGTACTTTTGGACACTTTTCAGTCTTATAAGCTCGGTGGTGCATCTAATAACTGCATAACACTGTAGTACAAATAACTAGATAGGTAGGGGTTCTAATCTCAGCACCGACAACTGTGTATGTGAGTGTGTATGAGATACATATCCTCTGTGTGTGTGTGTGTGTGTGTGTGTGTGTGTGTGTGTGTGTGTGTGTGTGTGTGTGTGTGTGTGTGTGTCGATTATACCATTCTGAGGCCTGTTCCACCCAGTACACTTCCCATTGCACTACTTTACAAGGTCTGCTATGTCAGTTAACTTAGAAGTACCTTCAGATACTCTTTAGCCTTATAAGTTCAAGGGCATGTGCAATAACTGTGTAACACTGTAATACAAATAACTAGATAGATAAGGGTTCTAATCTCAGCACTGGCAAGTGTGTGTGTGTGTGTGTGTGTGTGTGTGTGTGTGTGTGTGTGTGTGTGTGTGTATATGTGTGTGTGTGAAAAACATATCCCTTGTGTTTGAGTTGGTTACATCATTTTGAGGCATGTTCCACCCAGTACACTTCCTCAATGCCCTACTTTACAAGGCCTTCTGAAGTCAGTCATCTTAGAAGTACCTTCAGACACTCTTTAGCCTTATAAGTTCCATGGCAGGTGCGATAACTGCATAACGCTATAATACACATTGGTGTTGAGCGTGATTACTCTACTTTGACTGTCGATGAAGTTCATCTTTTAAATGCTATCAGGGACTTGGAGAATGATTTGTTTCACCTGAAGCACTTCCAATGGCAGAGGCTACATTTGGAGGTGTGCTTGTTCTACAAGGTTATACCCAGAGGAATTCGGGTTTTAGTTATGCCGACCTATGGAGATGTTTATGAAGATTTATTAAGTAAGTGGCAGCAGCTCAATTTGCTCAGATTTAACTACCTTCATTTGTTGATTGACCATTTCAAGCCGATAGAAAAAGAATTGATTGAAACAATTAATAAGAAACATTTTGAGTTATGTCAGGTATTTCAACAAGAGTTTCTCATTAAACTAGATACTGTTATGGATAATGTTTTGTCCTATGAACAATGCCTAAAAGTTCAAAAAAGTAAAAAATTACATAGAGACATTGAGACATAGAGACATGTCTTTACATGGCCGAGGAACCAAGCTAATAGTCTTCCTGTACGGGCAACAGATGACATAAGGCCATGTACTTCTGCTAATGTTCAGCCTTTAATTACACCAGACATCCCTATATCTATGGGGACAGTAGCTGCAATGACCAATACTGATATATCCAGCATTGAAGCTGTCAATGCTTTAGCCTCCAGCAGTAATGCTGTTACCTCTCCTTTAAATTCCGTTACCTTGACTGCCACATTTGATGTGCGTCCTAAGGCGCGCAATGTTTCAGGTAATTTAAACATATCTTTGCTTCCCCTTCCTTTTTGCTGGAAGGAACAAACTTACCAACAGCAATCTCAGAGTCAAGGAAGGAAGCGACAGAGACAAATAGATGACCCCACGATGCAGACTATCAAACGGATGTGGACAGACACCAGGAATCGATAGTCTATAATGTTTCCAGTAAGGTTTTAACCCCTGCCCAGAAATCCATATTGCAGCAGGGTTTATCTTTCATACCTGCACAGAGATCTAATCTACCAGAGACACTTATTGACATTAAGATGTTTGTACGTAATGCCATGCTTAAAACCATGTATCCTGAAAATAGAATTGATAATGTTACATTACGTAAACCTAGTTTATTTCAGCCAGTTTTACATCCCATCTCAGATACTTTTTATCGGAAATGTGAACAAGATATTATGTTTTAACACTCACATGGAGGTTTTAGATGTGATTTTGTTAATTTAGACTCTGATGAAAGGAATGCTGTATTAAAACTACAGAGTGATAGGAACATCGTTATAAAGAATGCAGATAAAGGTGGTGCAATAGTCGTTATGGACTCCGCCTTTTATCAAGATAGCATTCTTCAGTTATTGAATGATAGGAATGTTTATTTAAAGGTTGAGTTAATTATATTGCTGAAGTTCAAGAAATGATTTTCTCTAGCCTACACGACTGTTGCACCAGTCAATTGATTACACAAGAAATGTTTGACTACCTTTATGTTGAGCATCCATTTACTCCTATATTTCAGGGTCTTCGGAAGATCCATAAAGATCCCTGGAACCCCCCCATTAAGACCAATAGTCTCAGGTGGGGGATGGTTAGCTGAGCCATTTTCCATTTATGTTGAAAAGAAGCTTAAGCCTCAGTTAGATACGCAGAAGCAGGTGTTAAAAGATACTCAGCAATTCTTACAACACTTGTTTGAGTTTATACAATCTGAAACACTGGATGGACATTGTTATTTAGTTACAATGGATGTTGTTTCCCTATTTACCAGCATCCTTCATGAACAAGGGATATGTATGACCAAGGAGTTTTTGCTAGCATGTAATGAATATGATGCTTCTACCATTGATCTGCTGTGTATGTTTCTCGAGATTGTTCTCGAGAATAATATTTTTATCTTTGGTGAACAGTTGTTCCTTCATGCAGTTGGCGTAGCTATGGGCACATGTGCCAATAACTATGCCAATGCCATTATGGCACAATGGGAAAATGTATATATTTTTGGGTCTGAGTTTACTCCCAATGTCAGGCTATATAAGAGATTTGTAGACAATCTTTTTATTGTTTGGCAGGGAACAGAAAATAGATTTCATGAGTTTATTAGTTATTTGCATAGTACTACCTCTTTCCTAAGATTCACATGGAAATTGTCACAAGGTGAAATTGATTTTCTTGATATGAAGTTATATTATAATGCTCATGATGGTTTTACAACTACATTATTTAGGAAGACATGTAGAAGAAATGCTTTGTTGCAACGGGATAGTATGCATCCTGGTTTCATTTTTAAGAACATAGCTAAAGGTCAAAGTATGAGACTATCTAGACTCAATAACAATGATGAGCTATTTAACAGAGATATTGCTATGTTAGGTAGTGAACTAAAAAATAGAGGTTATAAGACCAAGGATGTGGCTAGTCCTATATATTAAAGTTTTATTCATCAAAAGGGGAAGGCTAGACCATATTTTTATGAAAAAGAACTTAATGTAGCTATGGACAAAGGTTTACATAGACACGTATCCATGCCTCTCTTTTACACTAGTGATGTCAAGGGGATAACTGAAATTATCAGAAAAAATTGGTCTAGTCTACATTTTGATGAGCATATAAAAGGAATAGTAGGAGAGAAAGCCAAGTTCACTTTTAAGAATAAAAATCCTTAAAAAGGCAGTTATGTTACAGGGACTATGTCTTAGATAGGAGAGACAATATACTCCCTATAGCTATGAGGCAATGTGGCCACTGTAATTTTTGCAGTCATATTGACTGTTAAAATGTGTTTATTCACCCTGTTACAGGTATCGAGCATAAGTTTCATGTTAATGCTACCTGTCATAGTAGGAATTTGATCTATTTAGCTAAATGTAAGGAATGTCAATGTTTTTATATAGGTAAGACTAATATATCTTTATATGAACGCATGAGAGAACACTTCTATTGTATCAGTATTTCTGATTCACGAAATGCACTAGTTAAACATGTTATAGATTTTGGACCAAGACATAAATTTGGTTTTAGGGTAGTTGAATCTATTGTTGAGAATAGGAGGGGAGGCAATTTTAGGAATTATACAGAGAGTCGTGAACTCTCTTGGATTTTGGTTATGCAGGCAGATAAATTTCTTGGCTTAAATGGGAAGATTTCTATGAAACCGGTTCTGAAAGGTAGATGTCTCTTTAAATGATGAATGAATATTGAAGTACCTGATTGATGGCATGATCTTATTGGTTGTTCTGAATATTTTATGTTATATATAAATGTTTTTGTTTTAATGGAATTTATTGGTCTGATGAAGAACAGTTTGGATGTGTGAAAGCACTTACCCATAAGAATAAAAAGTTGATGATTTTATGCTTGTTGTCGTGGTCCAGTGTCTAATATTTGTTTTTGCTACTATAATACAAATGACTAGAAAGGTAGGGGTTCCAGTCCCAATACTGGCAACTGTGTGTGTGTGTGTGTGTGTGTGTGTGTGTGTGTGTGTGTGTGTGTGTGTGTGTGTGTGTGTGTATGTGAGAACCATATCCCCTGTGGTTATACCATTTTGAGACCTGTTCCACCCTGGTGCCCTCCCACATTGCATTACTTTACAGAGTCTGAGGAGATTGTATCAACCTGAGTGGTGCCCAGGTATCTCACCACAAGGTGTGTGCTTTAGGGATTCCCATTGATGTGGTAATCAGTAGCAGTTCATTTTTTGCCAAATGGTATGATGATACATTTTACTGCATTTAGCTTGAGGCCATGACTTTGTTAGCAATCATTACCTGCTGTGAGACCCTCTTGCAGTATGTTAACATAATTTTGGGAGTCAATGACAGCACCCAACTTACAGTCGTTATCAAACTTGGTCAGCCAGAGGGCTTTCATTTTTGCTTGTACCTCCAAGAAATAGATTCCAAACAGTAGGGGACCCAGGACAGATCCCTGGGGAACTCCACTACTGACAGGTCTGCTATCAGAGGTGGGTGTGTCTATTTTGACTTTGAGGGTCCTGTCAGTGAGACAATTGGCCACCCATCTGATGAGAGAGGGATTTACGCCAAGTTGTGTTAGCTTTTCGATGATGCCTGAGTGAGGTATTGTGTCAAAGATCTTGGGCAAGTCAAGGTAAGCTGTATGAACTGACTTTTCCTCATCCAGGGCCTTGGTGAGAGTCTTGAAGAAGTTGACCAGGTGCAACAGGCAAGATGTGCCCTTCACAAATCCAAACTGGGTGGGCTCAAGTGTTTAGAGATTGCCTATGTCCTTGTTTTTGAGATCCATAATAATATGCTCCATGGATTTACAAATCAGACTTGTCAAGTTAATGGGGTGATAGTTTCCAGGGTCTGTAGTGGCACCACCTTTGTGCAAGGGGATGACAATGGCTGTTCCCCACTCTGCTGGAATGAAACCAGTACTTGGGCTGTGGTTGAATAGGCTGCTCAATGGCAAAGTCAGTTCTTGCTGGAGATGGTGCAAAATACATCCTGGGGTACTGTCAGGTCCCATGGAAGCTGTGTTATTTGCCATGGATAGGTCCTGTAACACTTGAGCTATGGACATATGAGATGCAGGACAAGTATTGGGGATGTCAAAAAGGGATTTGGGAGAGACAGGGGGTGAAGTTTGCGCTGAACCTATTTGCTCGCAGGTTGGCTAAGTCAACAGGATCAGTGTATATGATACTCTTAAGGACTGATTTGGAACAAACTTGGCCTTTGCCACTGAGGGTCCTGACATGACTGAAGAATACTCTATGTGGTTCACCATATAGGTAAAGGGACCTTATCCAGAAAAAAGGTAAACATTACCTTTGAATAGTCCTCAGTCAGTACAACAATGCATTACCAGCATGGCCAGTCTGCCATGCACCTATGCAGACATCTGCACAAACTGTAAAGGCTGTGTTAACACCCACAAAGGTCAGCCATGGCCCTCAACACCTATTCCATGCAGACAGCCTGTAATCAGTACTGCTCCACTGGTTACCAGTCAGGTTGTCCACAGGTGTCTGTGGCATGCCAAGATGGCAATGTTGTGCTCATCCCTTAAACAGATGTCCCATGTACAAGACTATAACTCCATGTGCATTACCGTTACGAAAGGCCTGACTCATATATGAGATAGCTGAAACGCATTCTGAAGAGTCAGGTTTGGCTACCAGAGGCTACCCTCCCCCAAACATGTCAAACACAGTACTATGCATGCCCTCATCAACTGCATCAAAGTTGAGTGGATGGGGAAAAATACATCTGTCCCTGGGGTTCAACCTGTGTTCAGCAATAGCAGGGGCAACAGGTGCTGACTGATGATTCTGTTGGGGATAAAGTAATGGCTAGGCTTGTGAGAGACCCCAGGGCCAGTACTGTAGTAAACTGCTCTGTATCTATGAACCTGTGGTCCTACGGAACACTCAGGTGACATGTATGAAGGCTAGCTGGCTGTGTCAAGGGGTATGCATGCAAGGTTACACTGTCTGCCCCGTTGTCCCTCACACATTGTTGCACACATATGAACCTAAGTAAACATGTAGATATACAGCCGTACCTTGCAGATGAAAAGATCATTGTATTTCCACTCTGCCACACTCGGCTTCAGTAATGTTAGTAGCTCCCCAGACTGTACACACACAGACACCTGGAACCGAAACAGAATAAGGTATGTGAGACAACAGTCAGTAAGCATTACTGAGCAATAATGCATCATGGCAGAGAGATACATACACTTTGATGTGCAGCAGACCTCACCTTACACAGCATAACATTACTACACTGTACTATATTCATCCTGTTCATCAGACCCATACTAGGATGTCCCTGCATCGATGGTATGGATAACAGGGATGTGGCACAGGTATCATTGCATGCACAGGGTGTGGTGTGAGGTTGCTAAAGCCCTAGGCTGGGCCATACAGTTGACACTGTGTGTGTGTGTGTGTGTGTGTGTGTGTGTGTGTGTGTGTGTGTGTGTGTGTGTGTGTGTGTGTGTGTGTGTGTGTGTGTGTGTGTGTGTGTGTGTGTGTGTGTGTGTGTGTGTGTGTGTGTGTCTCTGGAGGGATGGTGTTCAACTGGGCCATGGAGAGGAGCTGTGTGTGTCTGGTGGTGACCTGCATGTGATAGCAATGTGTGAGTGTGGGTATGTTGGACAGCTGTGGACCATACATAGCAGAATGTACAGTTCACCATCTCCAGCCATGGACACGGGAGCTGGTTCTGCCAGGAGTGTCACTGGCACCACCAGGCCCAAGGCCAGATGAGATATTACTCCCTGATGGTGACTGGTGTTTGCTGGATCCATGTAGATATACAGCCGTACTGGCCAGGACCATGTGCCCATGGCCTGCTACATTGTGGTGTGGACAGCACCTTCTCTTCAGTAGTGCTGTTGGTACATATGATGCTGTTACTGACATACATCCATGAGTCCAATGCCATACTCCCACCACATGATAAAGTACAGACATTGCATGGTTGAGCACTGACAATGTCTCACCCCACTGTCTATCCACAACATCAGCAAAATGATGAACAGCATCACCAATGCTGCAGAGGTCGTCACGCATGGCAGGAAGTGTTGCATCCATGACCCTGAGGATCAGTCTGGTGTACCATTCAGAATGTGTCTGTGCCTCCATGATGGACTGAAACATGCATTGGGTGACACCTGTTGTGACACTTCTGACAGGGGCTGGATGGCAGCAGCAGTCCTCCTTTGAGCACCCCTGTCAATCTGCTGTGTGGGACCTCAAATGCTTTCTGGCTATGGCTACTGTTAACAGTCGCAGATGCCACAGTCACCACACTGGCCTGTTTGATGACACCACTCTCCGACTGTCCAAGATCTCTGGCTGCTGGGAACTGGGTATGTGTGGGCATACTGACTGTGTGCAGGGTCATTGTGGTTGGAAGTGGGATGTCAACCAATGTTACAGATTCAGCCCCTAACAACTCCACCTGTAGCTCACTATGACCGCCATCATCATCAGGGTCCAGGGAGACACTGACATCATGTTGTGAAATGGAAAAACACCAACTCCCATGTTCACCTGTGACGGGAAGACAACAAATGTAAATTACTACCTGCACTATAATGTTTTTGGTACACACACACACACACACACACACACACACACACACACACACACACACACACACACACACACACACACATGAGGTGGCACAAAGGCATTATGCAGACCACACTTTCTGAATGATGACATGCAAGACACACAATCTGACCATAACAGACACACTATGCACAGGCTCTCAACAACATGCAGTGCAGCTATGTCCAGTTAATGTTGCTACTACTATACACCTGTGAGATACGTGAGCAGTGGGATTATTTGATGCACCTTCACCTAACACACAATGCACACATGTACACAATACTAATGTACTCCTGTATAGCACAGTGGCTACACCAATACAAATGTGCATGCCAATATGTTACAGCACCTGTGAATAGGTTCCTGGGATGACCAGTGGGATGCACTGCAGTTAACCCCACCTCAAGTGAACATGCACATGTTGCAATATGACTAAGTGTAACAGTTGTGTGCATGGAAAACTGGCTGCCATTAACATGCCTATAGTATTGGTGAGCCACAAAAAGATAGTTCCGCACTCACCAGCTTCATGTAGCTGTTCCCCAGCCACATCAGCAGGACCTATGTAGTTGTGGGGGAGAGGTATTGTCAGCATACACACACACACACACACACATACACACACACACACACACACACACACACACACACACACATGACATAGTATGATATGTGCATTTCTGAACATGTACCATACAAGCTGTGATACTACCCAATTTGCTGACATTCACAACAGCTGTGCACTTGTGTGCATTACAAAACCCCACCCGCAAATGCAGTTTGACCTGACATATGCATCCAGATATGTAAAGGCTGCCACTGTGAATGCTACAGTATTAAAGTGATGTCCACTGGGGACTTCCCTGGTCGCTCCTCAGCTGTTGACTCTGTGCCACCCACCTCCACGACATATGTTGCAATATTTGCCTGGGATGTGATGGTTGTACCAAGGTTGGTGAGGAAATTCTCCATGGCTGCCAGTGGTGCTTGCATAGCAGGCCCTCCACCTATGCCAGCACAGTGTCTGGCCACAGCTGCTGCCCTTTGCCATGCATTGTGAATGAGGTCAGTGGCATGGTGTCGGACATGTTCATAGGGGCCACAGGGCAGTGCATTCCTGCAGGTTTTGCTGGGTCCTCCCCAACAGTACCCTGTGATGTAGTTAAAGTGAATCGATGATAGCTCCAGTCTCAGCTTCTGAGAATGCCGGTTAGCATGTGTGGTACATCCCACCTGAAAGTCATGAACAGGGAAACATATCACAGGACCACTTACATTGGCCAACATTATGTACAGATCCTGCACATACACTTTTGCTAGCACTATGCACCACTAACACTCACATCATACCCCTGCCATCTATCAGTACAGTATGTGTGTGGGTGTTGTCACCATACTGGCATTACAGCATGCATTGCCCTCCTGATACTGATGTTTCATGTTCCCCCAATGAGGACCATTAATGTGCAAAATCCTCCATTCATCATTCACATCAAACAGCACATGCAGCAGCTGGGGACATCACAGTGGTTCCTACCAGGGACTACCAGTCCATCAAACATCTACCGTACACCTATAAGCTATAAGGCCAACCCTCTACCCGGTGTCATACATACTCCTCAGGAATGACCTCACTCTGGTAATTCAGGCAATCACAGACTCCACATTGCTGGGACTGCACACACACACACACACACACACACACACACACACACACACACACACACACACACACACACACACACACACACACACACACAAAACCTCCACCTGGTGAGTGACCTGGACTGGCCTTGTTGGAGGCTTGGATGTGTCCCACACAGACACCTTGTGGTAGAATGGGCATCGTGGCCACATCAGCTGGGGTAGCTACCTACATCTTTGCAGGCGTAACCTGGTCAACTGGATGGTTAACAGCACATACAACCTTCGGATTCCACCTGTGTCCCTGTTGGATGGAGACATCAGCTGCTGCCTTGCATACACATGGGCTAACATGTGGTCTAGTGATATGGCTGTTCAAGGTCCATAGCCTAGTAACCTTGTATGGTGCCAAGAATAAGTGATAAACAAACACCAGAATACACTGAAATACACCCGTTTAATAGCAAAGCTTTCAGGTACAAACCCTTTATCAATACTCATACCGTATGAGTATTGATAAAGGGTTTGTACCTGAAAGCTTTGCTATTAAACGGGTGTGTTTCAGCATATTCTGGTGTTTGTTTATGGTGCCAGGAATACCATAAATGGCCTGACTGCTGTGACAGACTGTGTTCTTATATGTCCACACACATCACTGCCATCGACTGCTGGGTATCCCCTATGGGCAGCGTTACAGTACCATGTCATCCAGCCTGCATCTCACAAATAGGTGAGTGCTCCTACAGGTGCATGTGGACATTCCTGGGATGTCCGAGCTACACAATAACTAAGAGTAGTGCATATGTGTTGTAGGGTGACCTCTTCATAGGTGTCTGACATATGCAGTACCTAGATGTTTACGGAATGTGTACATGTGCCTGATAGATGTAGACCCCCCCCCACAAGACCCCCGGGGACACAGTAATGGTATCTGAATATCTGGTACTGTATCCATTCCCTTACATTGTATGCTCTTTTGTAACTTCTCCAAATGTTCTGGATTTCTAATACCATGATGGGAATGGACATCATTCCTAAGTCAAAGTACGATTAAAATTCATGAAATTAGTATTGTTTCAATCTTTGATGTCAGCCAAAAGTGCTCTCGCAGCACCTGCAATGTGCTCAATAATGACTCCTTCTGCAGTTTGAATGGCGTTACATGGATTGGTAACATATCAAGTATGACTGAAAATTCATTTTTATAAGACCCGTTGCTCCTACTACTATTGGAACTAAGTATCTTTCTTCTTCATTGCTCTCATTTCTGCCTGCAGATCCTGATATATTATGACTTTGTGTCTCTCTGTATGCAAGACACTATAGTCACTGGGTGTGACGATTTCATTGATCAATGCTACTCTTGTCTTCTTTTCTTGGACCACTATATCTGGTTTTGTAGCATCTATCTTTTGAACTGTTGGTAATGGGTGATTCCATGTGATATAAACTTCATAATTTTCTATGACGCTTTGTGAATCATGTTTCCAGTGTTTTTCAGCCATTTCAATACCATAATGTTTGCACAATCCCCAGTGCAACAATCTTGCCACATTATTATGCCTTTCAGTATACAGTCCTTCTGCCATTAGTATGTCGCAACCAGCAACAAGGTGTGCAACTGTTTCCAATTCGGTTTTACAAAACCTACATTTGTATGTTACTCCCATATGTTCAATGGGTGTTTTAAACCAATGTGTATGTAGCCCACTATCTTGGGCAGCCAATATTAACCTTTCATCTCTTGGTTTGAATTTGCCTCTCCTCAGCCATTCCGGCATTCATTCCTGATCAACATGAGGTTCTTCCAGAAGCTTTCTATACTTGCAACTATATTTATGCTTTTTCCACGTCTCACTTTCTCATCAGGTCCTTCTCTTTATATTCTTTCTTTTGTTTTTTGGCACATTCAGTTGCTGCCTGATTTTTATCCACTTCTGGTTTGATTTCCATTCTTGCTTGACTCCGATATGTTTCTGCTAAATTAAGCAGAGAAGTCATCTTAGATTTATTCTCTGCCTGTTTCAAAACTTTCACTACATTTGGGTTTTGTGAGGTCAACAGATATGTGTGCAGTCCCACAACTGCTGATCTATACATATAATCCATTTCAAGAAGGCCCATCCCTCCTTCGGAACGGGTACTATATAATCTTGGTATGCACTGATTTTTATAAATCATTTGGTGAGCATGAATCATCCTTCTTGTTTTCCTATCTAATCTATCCAACACATTTTGGGACCAGTCAGTCACTCCAAAACTGCAAGTTAGGACAGGAAGAGAAAATTGGTTTATAGCTTGGATGTTGTTCCTGTATGTCAGTACTGTTTTCAGGATTAATTTAAGTCTTCTGAAGTATACCTTAACAAGTTTTATTCTTATTTGTTTGTGTTTCATTTTTGATCCTTCATCACTTCCCAAATATTTATACATTCCCTCTTGCTCAAGTTCTTTTATATCACATTCTTTTCCCAAACAGATGTTTTCCTGGTGTTGCAGTTTTCCTGCATTAAAGGTTGCTTTTCCACATTTATCAAGACCAAATGACATTCTTATATCATTTGAAAAGGTTTTTGACAACTTGCAGCTGTGTTTCAGTTCCTCATCTGATGAGCTATACAGTTTAAAATCATCGACAAAAAGAACATGGGAAGTATTTACACGTTGTTGTTTTCTAGGAGCCAAATTATAGCCATGGCCTAAGCTATTAAGTAAACAGCTTAATGGGTTAAGGGCAAGGCAGAATAGCAATGGTGACAGAGTCACCGCAGAATATCCTCCTTTGAATTTTTATCCCTGGGATAATAATTTGTCCTTTATCATGGCTTAATTGCAAAGTGGTCTGCCACTGTTTCATGTTCACTATAATACAGCTGAGCAGTGTAGGGTGTATCTTATACATTTTTAAGCACTCTTTTATCCATGAATGTGGGATACTATCAAATGCTTTTTTGTAGTCAATCCATGCTATACTTAGATTCTTGCCTTTTTTACAGTTCTCCACAATGCCTTTATTTAACAACAAATGATCCTTTGTTCCATATGCTCAGTATGCTAGCCATAGGTGTCAGGCAGTCAGATACAGGTGTAGAGTACACACTCACCTAGCCAGAGTATTTCAGAAATGGTCAGGGAGACCTGGATAGTCTGTGAAATAATCCTGTATGACATTGGCAGATGGAGAGGGGCTCAATGACAGTACATGATGTGATATGCCAGCTGTATCCACCAGTATGTACCATCAGTATGACACCTCTGCACTGGTACAGTCGGCAGGGAGCCTCAATCCTCACCATTACCATCAGTGAGGGACATACACAATGGGAGGATGACAAGTACATGCACAGTAAAGTACAATTACCCTTCAGAGTCCATAGAGATCACAGTCAGTCTGCGCTGGTTTCTCCCTTTCTTTCCAGATCCCCAATAACACTCTCCACTGGCACAGGTATACAGGTAGCATCTCAACAGAGCGGTCAAGCCATAACATCAGTCAACCTCTCTGTCCAACCAGTACTTCAGGTCCCTGCCCAAGTAGCTGACATACACACTTTGAGATTTGATTTATCACACACACACACACACACACACACACACACACACACACCCACACACACACACACACACACACACACACACACACACACACACACACACACACACACACACACACACACACCTGGGAAAGGCTGGCACAGGTTTACTAGCTATGGGCCATTCTGGCCACACTTTAAGGTAGTTCTTACGCCACAATCCAGCTCTTTACCAGCTACTGTAAGGCCCTCACCAGAGGGTGACAAATCCTACTGTGTGATGTGCCTATTAGGAAAATGGTAAGTGTGACAAAGACCAAGGCTATTGGAGTGGGCTATACAGTGTCAACAAAAACATATGCAAGTACTCTAAGAGCTTACCTAGTGCTATACAGACCAGACACAATGACAAGGTTTAATGATATTTAATAATAACTAATAAAGGAGCAAGACAATACTCAATCAATACAGTAACTACACAGTTCAGACTTGCAGGGAATAATTTAAGACAACATTGCAGGACAGTCTGAAATAAATGCAGCAAACATCTAAAATAATAGGTTCATAGGTCCATGGGATAATGCTAGGCTATTGGCCCAGATGCCCTTATAAGCCTTGCCAAGATTTTTACCCATATTCCTTCAAAGTCAGCACCTGTTTCTCCTGTCCAGCTGGGACACAGGTGGGATCCCAGGGGTGTATTTTCTGTTTCCCATGCAGTCATCCAGGTTCCTCTTAAAGAGGGCTAGAGAGGTACTTTACTAGACATGGAGAAGGAGTGTTTTCCGCAAATGGTGGAGTCTTTGGGAGGCAAATCTATCCCACCAACAAGTGCTATTCATGTCACAGACCAGGTTAAGCCTTGCATGCAGGTTGCGTGAGTGGGTTTGTCTTACAGACAACTCCATCAAGGCTGGGTTGGAAATGGCCTTGTATGCCAGGCAGAGGTCACCTATGATCAGTCTGTATGAGAGTGAGTAGAAGGACAGGGCTTTTACCTATCTGTATAGGATAGGTGTTTGAGATCCTGGATTTTCCTGGTCAGGAACCTCTGTGGTCTCTGCAACTGCTGCATGTGCTTGGCAAGGTACATGCCAAAGGGGGCATTGTACTAGATAATGGGTCTGATACAGGAGGAGAATAGGTATATTATGACCTCCTTGTTCCTGGATGACATACCCTTATTTATGAGGTGGGCCATGTAGAAAGCCTTCCGTACAATGGTGGCAACATGGTGGTCAAATATCAGGTTGGGTTCCTATTAGATGACCGAAGACACATTATATCGAATGTGTCTTGGTCAAACTTAAAACAATGAAAATGCAAAATAGCAAAACGGCTTTTAAGTGAATTCTTTCCCAGGGAAAAAAATTTGCTTGGCTGCTTCTGTTACTTTGCCATTTTCATCACTGTAGTGCGATCTCGGAGTTGGTATATTAAAGTAGGGAGAGTGTGGGGGGCACAGCCTCCCACTTTATGTATTATTTGAATTTTTTTTTTTTTTTTTTTTTTTTTTGGAACAGCGATTTTTTTTCTCTTGGAAAAAAAAATCGCTGTTCTGAGCTTTCTAGATTGTAAGAGTTCACTTACATGGGTTTGATTATTCATCATTCGCTTTTTTAAGCATTCAGTGATATAATATATACCCGTCAGGTTGCTATTAACCTGTGTGCCCAAGTCCCTCAATACTGATTGCATGCTTAGTACATTGTTATTACTGGCATAATTAGTAGGGATAAACCAAATCGAAAAATACAAACTGCTGAAAAACAGAAAATGGCAATAACGAGTTAAGCTGGCAGACTGGACGACAATTCTGCAAATGTACCAAAGCTTTATTAAAAGTAAGCGCTTTCGGTAGAGAGCAATCTCCCCACCTTCATCAGACCCTTAACCAGCTTAACTCATTATTGTCTGATAATTAGTAGGGATGACATTTTTCCCATTTCTTGGCATTCAGTTTGAGGCCATGTTTCTGGCACCAGTCATTAGTTTGGGTACAGGCCTCCTGGAGGATGTTCACATCACTAGGGGAATGTAAGATAGAGCCCAGCTTACAGTCATCTGCAAACTTGGTCAGCCATGAACCATTGGTTTTGGCTTGCACCTCATGGAAGTATATGCCAAACAGTAGAGTCCCCAAGACCGATCCTTGGGGTACATCGCTAGTTACGGGTCTACTACTAGAGGTGGTTTCCCCTAATTTGACTGAGTGGGTTATATCAGTGAGGCAGTTAGCTACCCATCTGATAACATATGGGTTGATGCCTAGCTGGGAATGTTTATTTACTATGGCTGAGGGGGGAATAGAGTCAAAGGCTTTGGCTATGTCAAGGTAGGCAGTGTTCACTGTCTTCCCCTCATCCATGACCTTGTTGACTGTTTTGAAGAAGTCAAGCAAGTTTAACAGGCCTGATCTCCCTTTGACAATACCAGACTGTGTGGGGTCAAACGTTTGGAGGTTGCCAATGTCCCTGTTTATAAGGTCCATGATAATGCATTCCATGGCCTTGCAGATCAGGCTAGTTAGGCTGATGGGCCTATAATTACCTGGGTCAGTGGATGCTCAACCTTTGTGTAGAGGGATGATAGTGGCTGCCCTCCATTCAGCTGGGATGAAGCTGGTGCTCAAACTTTGTTTGAATAGGGTGTCTAATGGAGCTAATAGCTCATGCCTGAATTCATGTAGGATACAGCCAGAGATGTTATCAGGTCCAAATGGAGACTTTATTCTTTGCCTTTGAGAGGGCATTAGGACCTACTCTATGATGATGATGAGGGGAGAGGGGCAGGTGCTGGGGATGTCCTGGTTTACTGATGGGGTGATGGGGGGGGTGAGGTTTTCACAGAACCTGTCTGCCAGTAGGTTGGCTATATCTATTGCGTATGTGCATGTGTTGTTACTGACCACCATTTCAGAGCAGATTTGGATGTTGCCTCAGAGACTGTGGGCACATGTAAAGAAGGCCTTGTGATTGTCCTTGGTGGATGTGGCCAATTTGGACTGAAAGTTAGCCTTAGAGTAATTCACAAGTGACCTTATTTGCTTGTTCAGACAAAGGAGAGATTGCTTCCAACTTGGCCCTGGACAGCAAATATTCCCTTCTGTTATAGAGTTTGTTTATTGCTGCTGTCCACCAGACAGGTTTACTCTTTCTTGAGGGAGGAATGATTTGGTCCTGTCAGGTATTGCTATGTCCATACAGCTATGTAAGTGGTAATATAGTTTTCTGGTGTAGGCTTGGACATTACTGCTAGTTCCAACTGAAGGGACAGTGACTGTGAAGCTGCTTATACCAGCTCTGAGGAGATTGTAGTCATCTTTGGAAAAGTGTTTTCATTTGACCCTGACAAGGGGGGGGGGGGGCAGGGGAGATGGTGACTGCAACAGTGATCGTTTTATGGTCAGATCTTACCAAGAAGTATGACACTGTAGGAGTGCTACAGTGGCTACTCATGTTGCTTAGGATGATGTACAGGATATTTCCACCTGTTGTAGGGCTGTTGACCAGCTGATACAATGCATTGGCATTGACAAAGCTGAGGAATCTCTGTGCATTTATGTTTTGGTAGAATAGATATGGCACTGCATGGTTGGGAAGTTAAAGTTACCGAGGATCAGGGTAGAGGTTTGAATCTTGATGGATTCAAGTAAGTCCAGATAGGTGGAGTTGGTGTTGTGAGTCATGGTTGGAGGTCTGTAGCTAGCTATGATTTGAATAGGTGTTTTGTCAACAGTTAACTGCACTTGGAGTGTCTCCTGGCCATCATACCATTTGACCAGCCTGGAGGTATGTATGTCTATGATAAATATTGAAACTCCACATCCTTTGGCTTTGTAGCCCTCCATTTGGGGTCTGAATGTATGGTAGGATGAGTAACCTGACAAGGTTAGGGTGCTCTCCAAAGCTTTGAACCAGGTTTCAGTGACTGCACAAATGTCAGCATCCTCCAGGGAAAGGAATGCTTGCAATGACTGCAGTTTCATGCTAAGACTTCTAGCAATTAGCAGCATGACCTTTAAGTCTCATTTATAATAAGCTTTCATGTTGAGTAATTTTGTGCTCATGAGTTTGCCTACAAAAGGCACTATGGGGGAGGCAAGTGCCTTTGCCAGAAGCCTAAAGCCCAGGAGGGACAGATGAAGGCCATCTCAGGCAAATCATTTGGGTTTGCCAATCATGTACTGGCTTGTGAATGAGACAGCAAGGATTCTAGGTTCCTAATGTGATTGCATCTCTCACATACTGTGTTCCTAGGTGGTAGTAGTAGGGGGTTGTCTGTGTACATAAGGCAATTGTTACACTGTCTCAGAATGCCCATATCAGCCAGACTAGCAGGAGAAAGCACAGCAAATTGTCCATCCATGGTTATCAGAATCTGTGGAAGAGAGCTCAGGGATAGTGGAGTGGGTACTATCTGAGGATACCTTGCAAAGGGTAAAAACAGCACACAATCACAAACCTACGCATATGCTGGGTTTAAATGCCATAAAAATGAAGGTGAAATAGGAACACTGGGACTGACCAATCAACCCTTGTCCCTGAGCTCTTAGCTCAACATCCTATGCCAGACCAGTGCCAACCAGTTCACTTACTCCCAGCAAGTGCAGGCATACCCTGGCCAACACAAGATGGCATAGCAGGAAACACAGGAATCACATAAACAGATGTGGATGCAGCAGAACCTGTAACCAGAATATGCGAAAGATATTTAAAGTCTTTTTAGGTCAATTTAATGCAGGTGAACAGATACACACTTAAATATAACAGTAACAAACAAGTGCAAATGGATTTAAACAGATTAACTGATTAATCAATACTAGAGCTTAAAACTGAGCCCTGTTCCAGCAGTCTTCATTCACACAACTTCTAACTGCTCACTCCTGCCACTAAAGTGGAAGGGAACCCTTTCCAAAAAAGATGGCCTGGATTATTGCTTAGCTTATACAAACTAAGGGAGATTCAGCAGGTCTGGATCTAGTTTATCCTACAGCAAACAAGGTGTACCAATGTCAGAAAGAAAAGTTCAATTAAGCAGTCACAATAAGCCTTTAACCAGGAATTTGTTGCTCAGAAGGGCATAATCTACCCTCTCCTCCAACAGTGCAGACCACAAACCTTCTTAATGTAAAATAACTGTTTTGAAGCCCAAGTACTTAAACCAGAACAAAGACAATAACAGAATAACAGACACTAAGCCTTCAGCCAGCAACTCCCAACTTAGAAGGATGTAAGCTACCTCTCCTGCCAAAATAGTGCAGACCACAAACCTTCTAAATGCAAAATAACTAGCCTGAAGCCCACGTGCTTAAACCTAAAGGCTTAAAATAACAGTTAAATTTAAATCAGGCTACTAATAAGCAGTAATAAATGCAGCAGAATAAGTACAATTGAGTCATTTTAAGAACAGCCAGCAAAAGCAAATTAAAGTAATAAGGTAGAAAGAAACACAAATACAGTATTTTTTTTAGGTTAAGTGAAAAGGGATGACACTTGATAATTTCAGGTTGAGAAACTAAGGGGGGAATGGGGGAGGGGCACCCTCCAAAATGATCTCTGTCTACTCAGTAAGATAAGCTGATGAGATGGGAGGAGTGTCCAAACTCAAACTGAGATTTATAGTAGGGGTGGGCAACTCAAAAAAGCAACAAATATAAGAACACAGCAATGGGAAACTCTTAAAACTCCAACGGAACAGAAAACATAAAACAAAACAAATGCAATACTAGAATAAGATACAAAATGCAAGTGATCAAAGCTTAACTAAAAAGCTTCAAATCAACATTAAATGCAGAGATGACTGATACTCCGACAATGCAGACCACACAAACACTTTAGCTAACTACAGATATTTCTAAATAAAAGAGCAATGCTGTCGCTCAGCTCCTCACACTAATTAACTGATGATATTCACAGTTTGCAAAGGATTTCTTTGGTAACTTTTTTCACTGACCCTAGCCAAAAACTCTTTAAATTCCAGCATAACGGAATACTTAAAACAAAACAAATGTAATAGTAGAATAAGATACAAAATAGAAATTATCAAAGCTTAACTAAAGACCTTCCAGTCAACATTAAATGTAGAGATGACTGATACTCCGAGCAACACAGACCACACAAACACTTCATCTAATTACAGATATTTCTAAATAAAAGAGCAATGCTGTTTCTTAGCTTCTCACATTAATTAACTGATGCTATTCACATGTTGCAAAGGAATTCTTTGGTAACTTTTTGAAACTGACCCTAGCCAAGAAGTCTTAAAACTCCAACAGAACAGAATACTTAAAACAAAACAAATGGAATAGTAGAATAAGATACAAAATAGAAGTCAACAAAGCTTAAATAAAGAGATTCAATTTAAAATTATATGCAGAGATGAGTGATACACATAGTAATGCAGACCATACAAACATTAAACAAATACATTATATTCCCATCTATATGTAAAACAAATTGCATTTGCCTAGTTCCTTACTATTAGCATGGCAAATGCAGATGAGTGGATATTGTCAGATACAAAGACACATACAACATGCAAAGGTCTTTCTGTGAAACAGGTCTGAAAATAATAATCCACATTTATGCTGGGTTAGCCCAGATTACATCAGTGTTTGTCACCTGCCTTCATTTCACAGGCTAACAGCAACTAACATACTTCAATGCATCAGACGTACATATCTGTCTGATGTTTATGTAGAACTGGAAAATCATAACACAGTTAAACACATTTACAGTTTCACAGAAAGACCTTAAAAAAACCTACTTGATATACATTTCTGTTTGTTGGCAGTACGGCACACTGTGTTTATGCTCTTGCAGTTCCGTCATACCTCTCAACCTCTTAGAGCAAGACATCTGAACAAAGGCACAAATAAAGGGGGAGGGGGCAAAGGCCAAAAATACTGACACTTTATATATATTACTCGTACACACTTAGTTGATAGAATACCAGGTTTTCCATTCGCATGAATATTCACAGGAATGCTCCGAATGATGACTGTGGTGGTGCTGCAGTAGCGTTCTCGCCTTACAGTAAGATGTTGTCCTGATCGATTCTCAGCTAGAGCGTCTTCTGTGTGGAGACATGCATGAATGGGCGTACCTTCGTTGAAGGTTGTGCATCAGGGCTGGCACCTTGGCACGTAAAAAAAATCTACTGCCAATCATTAGCGGACCGGAGTTCTGCTGTGGCGACCCCTAACCGGGAAAAGCCAAAAGACACAACAACTCCTAATGATATGACATCTGACATTCAAATGTGTGCTTTTATTTTATGACTTCAGTCTTTAATGATTTGACAGTGATTTGCCAGACAAAACACAGATCTATGAGAAAATGACTACAAATATGAGGCAGACGTGGTCAGTTTATAAAAGTCTGGACAATTGAGAGGTATGAGCTCAGTACATAACATACAGTTCAGCACACACTTTTGCACCAGTTGTTCAATATCCACATAACATATATAGGTCTCGTACATTTGTAAGATAAGCATATGTATCATAGTAATATGCACAAATGACATATGAATATTTACAATATCCCAGGTAGCTGGTCTGGCAGTGTCACAGTCAGTATTGTACAACAGAAAATCCAGTAGTACTCATATGTGAGCTGGCCATTACTGGGGAGACTCAGGGTCCAGAGCTGTGATCTATGTCACTGTAGACAGAGCCATCGGGGATGGCCATTGTTACTGAACAGCAGACTAACAGCAACATATCAGTCCAGGAAGTCTAGTTGAGACCTACTGTTTAAATTCCTATTTCCTATGACTGCATCCCCCATCTGCATTTCATTACATGCTTAATTGTATGACATACCTGTTATAGTGCTGTACTCCTTTGTCAGAAGAAATCCACAAGTATTGTTGTCAAGATTCACAGTCTGTCTTCCTGAAAAAAGTGTCAGACCTGTTTAGCATAGGCAGCAGCTTGCCTTTTGTAGGTAATTCTCATGAGCAGGTGATGGCCTGTGCACCAATTTGTGTCTCCCACTTGCTAATTGCATTTTTAACAGCTGTGTTTCCTTTCCATTAGCTAATGGCATGGCAACACAGTGCTATAATGAAGTCCTTCATGTGGGCCTTGCCCCTTTTCCTGGCCTGTGAGGAGGACATTATGGAGGTCTGGGAGGTATAGCATCACAGATGGTAGGTGGAAATACTGTCCACTGTTTTGATTGATGTGTTATGTCCACAGTTTTGCATCCTATGTCTGCATACCTGTCAACCTCTTAGCACGAGAAATCTGGACTAAGCCCAACAAAATGGGGGGGGGCACAGGTCCAAAAATAGGGACAGATTTTAAGTATTGATGTTATAAACTTAGAAAATTTCTAGAGTAACAGGGTTTGTTTTGACATACATTTTCTGAAGGATTTGAAATCTGAAACTGAAATGTATATCATTTAGTGACTTCATTCCTCATATCATCCCAGTGATTTGCCAGAATCCACACAATTTTATGAGGAAGAAGCCAAAAATATGAGGTAGAATCTGAACATTATGTGGAAATCTGTACAGCTGAGAGGTATGTATGTCTGGCCATTGTTGTCAGACTTTCAGATTCTGTAGCAGTATACTGTGTAAATGTGTGTTGGGCTGAGTAAGGAGACAGGCAGCTGTGAGTGTCATAGATCCTTTATTATCTGATTGTGCATGCTGCTACAGTTGATGCTGGTCTATCATGTATGTTTGTAGGGCCATACTGAGACTTGTCCATTAAAACCTCAACATTCCAAGTACACAGTGATTTGGGCCAGTATATATAGCAGTAGTGTGACTGGCAATCAGGATATGTTTGTAAAAACAGTTGTTGTATTCCAGAGGTCAGTTGGCTTACTGGTATGCTGCTCTGACTGTAGTGCAAATGGTTCTGGGTTCAGAATTTCTCACTGATGTCTTTTTTTCCCATAAAGTTACATCTCTGTAGTGTGTGATATATTTGCAAATGCATCAGTAATTCCCCAGAATTGAATTGGTGTAATGGTGTGTAGTTCTGACTGTAGATCAGAAGTTTCTTAGCAGTGCTGACTTTTTTTTCCTTATCAAAAAACTCAGCAAACTCCACGTAATTGTAGAACCAAATACTTATGTTAAATGACCGTAATGATTGATATATTTACAAAAACATTAGTAATTCTCACAGCTCATATGCTGTAGTGGCATGCTGCTATGACTGTAATGCACAGGGTCCTGTTATGACTTTTTTACCCTAATGTTAAATGACCGTAATGTATGATATATTTATAAAAGCATTAGTGGTTTTCACAGCTCTTGCTGTGTAGCGGTACATTGCTGTGACTGTAGTGCACATGATCCTGGGTTTGAGACTTGTCAGAGCTGGTTATTTTTTTGCTGGGCCGAACAGTTTTTAATTGAGGTAGAGTGATTAAAGCAGTTTTAAGTGGGTTTGCATGGTTTTGCACAATACACCACAATACCAAGAGATGCTTAGGTTCCCTTCGTTTCACTTAGCACTGCTTGTTCCCACTTAAACCTGCACTATTTCCAAAAAAAGAGAAGAAAAAAGAGATGATATGAAAGTGGTGAAATGGGGTAAGCAGGGAGAAAAACATTATGAAAGGCAGCTAGGTATGTGCAGGACGGGTATAAGAAAGGACCAATGCTCTCCATTTCTTATGCAGCAACAGCTGTGTGTGATGTGGACAATCTGGAATTTAGAGTCTCACACCACACAGGGAGTGGTGTGGGCAACATACATTTGTTGAGTAATTGAAGGGTAAATTGATTAAAATCAGTGTACATGGGAGAGAAATGGAGAGCTAAGTATGGGATGTGATGTTTTTTTGGGGGGGCAGATACTCACGTTTTTTTTTAAAGGTGATAGTGGTATGTTGGGAAAGGGTTGTAGGTAAGTTTGTGGAGGTAAGTTGGGTAGGAGAGGTTGCTTTTGCAAACAACCAAGACAGACAAGACAGCCAACAGGGCTGGTGTATGACACATGAGGGGGTAAATACCTTGGATGGGGAGGGTGATTAGGGATCGGAGGGCCTCATGCCCCCCCAGTTGGAAACAGTGGGACTGAGGTCTTCACCCATGGACAGTCACCACTGCCCCTTCACGGCCCTGAAGGTGGCCTTGCTGGGAGCTGGATGATGTGGCTAGCCTGCCCCTCAAGGTGCACCAGTCTGCCCTCTATCTGCTGCATGTGAACATCCAAGTCATGCCAGATGATGCTGCATTCCGACCGCGGAAACTGTTGTTGGGTGACGGGGAGCTCTCTGCTCCCACGCCCAGGGGAGGATGAGCCCCATCCCCTAAAGTGGTTCCACCCGACAGTGGTGCAGGATCAGTGGAGGAGGCAGCTCCACGTTGGGTCCCAGACATGCTGGAACCTGGTGCCATGGCCAGATGAGGCAGACAGGCAGATCCGCTGGGATCTGCTTACCAAAACGTGCTATGATGTTGAGGTTTTTCAAAGTGTATTGGTTAATCATGAACAAAACATTTCAACATCATTAATAACAGCATGCATGTGTGTTACAATGAACCAAGAATGATAGAAATGGAAAAATTGCATGGCAAACAGAACACATGCATGAATGGAATAACAGTCATTATTGTAAAAGCATGCCAGGAAAGAGTTACGGCAGCAGGCCACCGACAATGGAATTTGAACAAGGTATGTTAGTAGGCAATCATTTAAATATATGAACAATAACAGAACACAAGTCCCAACATTAGTTTTGGAGAACAACATACCCTTACTATATAAATAATTATTATTAATGCAGATAAAGGGTGGGAGAGAGAAAAACAGTCCCTTACCAATTATATATGCTATATTTTTCACAACAGTACTGCTCAATACTCTACATGTCTTCCCTCACTTTGCATCTACCTGAGACCTATAGCTACTGTTGCACATACAGACCTGTTAATCTGTTGATGAGGAATACTATGGGGCAAGCTGTGACAACTCTAAGTACATGAGTAGGGGGACACGTACATGTAAGGGATACACATATGACTAACAAGGTGTACCCTGCACTGATGTTGTGTGACTCTGCTAATGGCATACTTCTACTGGATTTTTTTTTCAATAATTTTTTTTTATCATTTACAATAGTATAAATCAACAGATAAAATATAACAAACATACATGACCATAATACAGTGTTATGCTTTAAGACTGATACAATAGGATGTAGGTCAATCAACAATAATATCTACACTATATACATAGATGCTTTCCTCTTTCAGGCATATAGATATGACAGTTATATAAAAACTATTATGAATAGATAACAAGGAAAAAGGAAGGGAAAACTTTTGATTGTTACTTATATGGGTTATTAAGGAATCCCCTTCTGGTAAATTACTATGTGTCTCTGTAATTGATTATATTAGTATAATGTTGTAGGCGTGTTCCCATATTTCTCTGATTTTAATATTTTTGCCTTTTTTATCAATTAGTATTTTGTGGGCCAATAAGTGTTTAATAGCCATCTGTCTAAATCCCACTGAAGATGTACTAGTTGGGTTAAGACATTTAGATGCTATGTAGTTTCATTAAGAGAAAAATAGTAATCAGAGTAGTGGCTTGATTCTTTGGAGTGTTGTGAGGAAGGATATGTAATATGGTAAAGTCCCATGTTAGCGTAGATGTCTGATAGCCAATTTTTGTAGTTGTAGTTTAAGGGAATTCCAAAGTTTATAGACACATTTACAGCTCCAGAATAGATGAAGTAAGTAAGCAGTTTGAACTTTACAATGTGGACAGAGTGGTGATTTCGAAGGGTTACGTTTATGTAGGATTGCAGGTGTAAAATATGTGTTATTGTTAATCATGAGTTGGGTAAAAGCTAATTTTTTGAGAGGTATGAATTTCAATGTTAGGTTGATTGCTTGATTTATTTGATGGTTCCCAATGGATGGATTTATCTTCCTCCAATAGTCGGAAAAAAGTATATCCTTCTGAAATGTAATGTCATTAATTAATTTGTAAGCATTAGTGGTGGCTTTCTTAGTTGAGTAGATAGTTTTCCAGACTAGATTACAGACTTATATGTCATTGTTGGATATGTTAGTGTCTTGGAGGTAACTGGAACAGAGCTCTTTAATTTGTCTCAGGATCACCAAGTATGATTTGGGGAGGTTTAAGTAGTTCATCATTTCCTGTAATGAGCAGTTCAGGCATGGGTATATATCTTGGATAGTTTTATTTAATAATTGGGGGTAGGAGTCCAGATTTAAGGTTTGATTGTTTATTTTAAGATTGGGGTTTTTATGAAGGGGTTGTTGTGTTTTCATAGCTTTTATAAGGTTTAGGGACTTGAAGAGTTTTTGCATTAGTAAGGTGGAGTGTTTTAAAGGCTCTAATATGTTATAAGATTGCAATAGTTTAGGGTTTAGGAATGGTAGTCCTTTAGGATTGATACCCAGACTCTTGATGTGTTTGTAGTATATTATTACCCAGGGAGGAGCCCATATTTTAGCTGTCGGGTTATATTCTGCTATTCTCAACACTCTATTAGTGTTAATAATTAAGTAATATGTTTCAAAATTTGGAAGGGCTAGTCCTCCTTTACTTTTGGGAATTGTAAGTTTAGGATAAGAAATTCTGTTTTTTTTGGGGTTCAAAGATACATTTAGCAAGCAGGGTATGCATCTGTTTAAAAAATTTGTTGGGTATGATTATCTGGGATGCCATAAATATATAAAGTAGTCTAGGCAGTACATTAATTTTAATTACAGATACTTTGGCCGAAAATGGTAATTTTAGATTGTTCCATCTTTTAAGGTCTAATATAATGTCTTGCCATTTTCGGGTTATATTATTTTGGTAAAAATCTTTGTTATTTTGAGAAAATGTAATACCCAGATATTTAATTTCTTCTTTGGTTTTAATTGTGCCTAATATTGGTAGGAGTGAAAATGGCTTGGGAGGTTTTAAGGGGAAAATGTTAATTTTGTTGAGGTTTACTTTGTAATTCAACATCGTTGAGAATTGTTCAATAGCAGCTAATGTTTTATTTATATCTGAGATTGGTGTAGTACAGTATATATTCAAATCATCCGCAAAAGCGGAGAGGAAGATTTTGAGGTTGTAAATTATTGGGGGATTATAGTACATGTTTTGTTTGATGTTTAGGAAGAGTGGTTCTAAGTATAGATTAAAGAGTAGGGGAGATAAGGGGCATCCTTGTCTGGTACCATTTTTTATTGGAATTCTATTGGACCAAGTTTCATTAATGTATAGGGATGTATAAGGATTACTATAGAGTATTTGTATAATCTGGATAAAGTTATTGGGTATATTAAAGTATGGTAGTGTTTAAAGTAAAAATTCTATATTGACCCTATTGAAGGCTTTGTGAGCATCAGTAACTAATGCATATATATTTAGGTTGTTTTGGCTGGCATAAGAAATTAATATATTTAGTGTTAATGTATTGCTGCTTGTCTGTCTGAATGGTGTGAAACCAGATTGTTCAGGGGAAATTATTTTACCTAACAGATTTTTCAATCTATTTGCAAGGATAGATGTTAAGATTTTTGTATCTATATTTAGAAGGGAAATAGGTCTATAAATATCTGGGTTTTTCGGGTCAGCTTGTTATTTAAGTATAAAAATAGTTTTAGATGCATTAAAGTATATGTCATTAATTTTGTTATTTATTATATAGTTCAAAATATAAAATAAGATTTGGGCTAGCAAGGGGGTAAAAGTTTTATAGAATTCTACAGTGAAACCATATGGGCCTGGGGCATTGTGTGCTTTCAGTTGTTGAATTGTTGAGATTATTTCATTGGTTGATATAGGTTCACTTCATTTTTTTTGTTGCTCTGGGTCCAGCTTCGGAAAAGTCAGGTTTTGTAGAAAGAGGGTTCTATCCTCTTTTGAGGCTAGTAGAGTTTGTTCTCCATAAATCTGAGAGTATATTGATTCAAATGTTTTGAAAATATCCTCATTTTTGGTGCAGTGCCTATTCCCATAATTTATTTGGGGTATTTGGGAGGGAGTTTTGATCTGGGCTATAATTCTGGCCAAAGCTCGGGATGGCAATTGAACTTCATTTGCATAGTTAGCTAATATTGTAGTTTCATGAAAAGATAATTTACGGGTATGCAAAATGTATAGATCCCTTTGTAGTTTTAAGAGGTCTGTCGCTGTTTGAGCCTTGGGGTTAGTTAATAAGTCTTTTCAGGAGATTCTATTTTACTTTCCAAATCCTGTTCAGCTTTGAGTTGCATTTTTTTATAGTAAGCTGCTTTTCTGATGAATATTCCCCTAATTTGTGTTTTAGTCGCGGCCCATTCAATATCCAAAGGTGTCTGGGAGTTAGGAATATTAGATAGGGTTGCTTTTAGTACAGATTGTATGTCATTTATTACTTCCTTTTTGGTGAGCAAACTGGGGTTTAAGGACCAGTTAAAGCCTCTGTTCATTGTATAATCCTTTTGGTCTCAGTTAATATTTAGAGTAATTTTAGAATGATCCAAAAGGTATTTAGTGTGTATACTTAGTGTTGGATCTAAGTTGATGAATACATCAGAGATTAAAAAACTTCTACTGGATTTTTATTTGTGTGCAAGGTTATTGGCAATGGTGATCACTAGCCATGACAGTGTGACACTTGAGAGACATGTATCGGGAAGAGTGCATAGTGCATATAGCTATCCAGCTGTCATTTGTGGGCATGGGGCTGGGAAATGGAACATTTGTACACAGTTTATTACTATACCCTTCATACAGCTAATACAAACATTTCTTCACCTGTCAGCCCTGTGGAGAAAATATCTGTTAACACTACCTGAATGCTTCTACAAATAGTTAGGATTACATGTTGGTAACTAGAAACACATCTTAGTACCAGTCCCTGGATACAAACCATGGTCTGTGTGTGCAAAACTAAACACCATCTCTATTTCTTATCACACTGAGCTACTGGGCCACTGCTGTCTGCTACTTGACTGATTTGTTCCTAAAACTCACTTGGTTACACACTCTGACCTTATAATATACGTGGAGTGTCACAGAAGACTGTTGTGACAGTTGAACATACATGCCTAAGACTCATGCATGATAGCTAATTACTGTACTGTGTATTAATGCTTTGAGTGCTGGTGTACACATCTAACCAACCCCTAGTGGGTGTGTGTGATCTGTACCTGACCCATACACATTTGCACATCATTATATATTTGCAGTCTCCACCTATTACAGTCTCATACCTACCTGCATCAGCATACCTACATTCAGATATACATATAGCTGAAATGCAAAGGTTAACACAAGACAATGCTACAGGGAACACACTATAATACAGTACACATTACTATTTAAGTTTCAGATCTTAGTGAAAAACATATATCACTTTTCATTGTATCTTGTTTTACAGCTCCACATCTACAGTTTGCCATAACAGCTGCCTAGCAGACACGCCACACTAGATTCATGCTCTCATAGCTATATTTGTTGTGTAACACCTGTACACTTGTATTTCTTCAACAACAGACCAGATTAAACAAACAATTTTTTTTGGAATAAGCTGTATTTTGGATAACATGACACAGTGGTTTATTACAGTTTACCTTCTACATTCAGTTGTACTGCATATCCTGTAGATGAAGAATGCATGCCAGTTATTACTTTCACAGTAGAAAGCACAATATAGCTTATTAACAGATGCATTCCTACACATTATTACTACAGTATTGGCTTCCTTTCATCAATAGTACATTGTTTGCTGCCTTCATCTGTATTACACAGTACCTGGCATTAGTTACTTATATGAATGTTGGTCTAACAACACATTTATTCAGTACACTCAGAACACACTATACCTAATGGCAGTAAACAATTACACTTTCTTATTTATTGGACTGTAATATACATATATATGTATATATATATATATATATATATATATATATATATATATATATATATATATATATTACAATATATATATATATATATATATATTACAATATATATCTGTACTCATCACACTGTTGGCACTGCCTCTCCAGTTGTCCTCCATGGTCCTCCACATTACAAGCCCCCTCCTCTGCAGCTGTGGGGAAACACACTATTATGCATACCTGTCTATCAGATATTCATACTATAATTTGATAAATCACCAGTTGCTATACCTACAAACTTCTGGGGCATTCTGGTCCCGGGCATCTTGGATCTGTTGGGCCAAGAGCAGCCCCGTCCTCCATTTCAGGTTGTCATAATGATGACGGACCTGCTTACCAGTGCGGGGGATAACAGTGATGTTGGTGAGCTCAAATGCCAGATGGTCCCAAGCCTCAGACTTGTATTCTGAGCCCTGGTACTGCCCCTGCAGTTGTCTGATGTCATGGTTCTTTACAAGGAGCCCAGCCATGACCATGTACTCCAAAATGCCCCAACACTGCACCTGAAAAGTCGCTCCTTCACCAGCACCTGCCATAGCTCCTACAGGGATCAAACTGTAACAGGTTTTGCCTGTATTCCTGCCTGTGCAGTTTAAATAAGGCCATATTCCCATCCTTTGCCAACATTGGACCATTTTTGAAAATGCTGAGCAAAGCTCAGTAGTGTGCAAACCCGCTAAGCTGAGTTGAGCAATGCTTAAAGTGGCAAATGCTGAGCAGTGCCTAGCAGTGCACAAATCCACTTAGCTGAGCTGCATACTGCTTAGATAAATACAAAAGTATTGTAATTTATTGCTCATTAATGTTACTTCATTCTTAAGTGCATCTATTTTATTATATCTCCTAAACATATGCATTTCACTACGTTATCTGTTCCTGTAACTTTAATGTATTGGACACTTGTGTCTAACTGGGGTTTTTATACCCAGATCTCCTCTGCAAATGGGCTTTTGGTCAAGCTGGTCCACCACAGTTAACATATTTCAATGTATACAAAACAATTAAATAACATTTACATTTCCCTCTTACGTGTATAAATCTGAATGGTCGGGATTCAACCCTTGCACCTAATGTACAGGGTGCCGGTGCCCTAACCATTCAGCTGGTGAGGATCTGCTGCTGCACTGCTGTATATACCTCTTATTTTTGCTTAAGTATTGATGAGCACTGCGCCGTGCCATGCAAATCTGCTCAGCTATGCTTAAACCTGACCTTTTTGACAAAGATTAAAAGCATACACTTTCTATTTTTAGATGTCTGGCATGTGTTCCTTGCAAATGTCAATAACTACATCAGTAAATAAAATTAACATTAATATAAAAATGCTTTCTGATATAAAAGCTGAGTGGCCTGTCTTGATATTCGAGTCATGCATCTACTGCACATGAAACCGGTACTCTCACCAGTCAGCTAACTCAGTTGTGAAAGTTTTAGGTATAGATTTCTATATAACTTCTACATAAATTTAAGTGAAGCAAAGCACCATGCTGCAAAAACCTGCTCAGCTATGCTTAAACATTAATGAAATAAAAATAAAAACAAATTAATCCATTGTAGACTGCTGTTAGTAAATCATGACAGGCATTTGAGTTTCAGGTGACATACTCTTCAGAAATTCCATGCTAATGCAAAACCTGTTATTTTACCAGCTTTCTAAGTTTGTAAAGGCAATATTTAAAACCTATCCCTATTTTGGGCTTCTGTCCCACTTTTAATAAATGGCTTTGTCCAGACTTCTTGCTCTAAGAGGTTGAGCGGTATGTGTCCACGGACACTTTTCTTTATTGTAAAGTGCCGTATGGCACTTTCACAATGCAGGGGGTGCGTTACAGTACCTGCCACCCCCCCCTGCATTACATTCATTTCCCATCGATAATTTTAGTGTCAGTGGACACTGATTACTATTGTAACGTGCCGTATGACACTTTCACAATGCAGGGGGTGTGTTACATTACCTGTCATTCCCCCCCGCATTACATTCATTTCCCATTAACAATTTCAGTGTCCATGGGCACTGTTTACTATTGTAAAGTGCCGTACAGCACTTTCACAATGCAGGGAGTGTGTTACAGTACCTTTCACACACACCCTGCATTACATTCACTTCCCATTGACTGTTTCAGTGTCTGTGGACACTGTTTTGTATTGTAAAGTACCATATGGCACTTGTCAGTGCAGGGGCTGTGTTACAGATCTGTGAGCACTATGACAACATGCCCCTGCACTGATTCAGTATCCATGTACAATGCGCCACCTTAGTAGTGCTCCTTCATTAATATGCAAGGTGAGCTGCTGAGAGAGAGAGATGTGGACACTGACACCATTTATTCCATGTAGGAATAATGCTATTCCTACATGGAGTTTATTGAATCCAGAGGGTTATTTTTTAATACTTTCCATGCAGGGATAGGTGTTTTTTGGAGGGGAGGGGGAACATTGTTTTTTTTTCTAATGACTCAGTGATAATCTAGGACATCCCAAGGCTACGTAGTGGGCCTGCTCCTGTTTGGCATCTTCTTCTCAGATGTTAAGGGTAATGTCAAAGGTCTCTGGCTCACCAAGTCCACAGATGACAGCAAATTGGGAACTATCAGAGATTCCCCCTAAGATACTAACATCCTACTAGAGGGACCTATACAAACAAATGACTGGTGTGAAAGCCACAAATTAAAACTCAATGCAAAGAAATGCATTTAGTGCACTTTGTGAAATTGTCCACTCAAGCTAATTACCTCATCAATAAAACATCCCTAAGAATTGACCCATTAGCTAGGGTTCTGGGAACATATGTAGACAGTAATCTAGTGTTTGATCAACATGTAGCTAAGATAATAACAAAATCGTTCTATGTCATCCAACTCATAAGTAGGGGATTGGCATCCAGGTCCAAGGAGGTTATAGTACCAATTTACTCAGCCCTTATCAGACCCATCATTGATAGCAATGCCCCTTTGGCATGTATCTAACCAGGCACCGGTCTTTCACAGTAACATAAACCTGTTTACTAACATATCCCACCATATAGGTATTCAAGGAGCTCTGAGACAAAACTGAGCTGGGTTGCAGGGCTGGGCTTGTAAAGACCCTGGTGGTCATTAGCCTAGTATAAACCTACTAACCTATGAACCTGTTGGTACAGTACTATATATATATATATATATATATATATATATATATATATAGAGAGAGAGAGAGAGAGAGAGAGAGTTGATTCCTTTTTTCTCCTGTTGTTGCTTATTGGATAATGGCTTCACAGGATTCTAAGAACCTAAACTCTCTGACTTCAAAAAATGTGTTATTTGTAGCCAGAAAATGTCTGTTACTGATGGACACACCATCTGCATATACTGTCTTGGAGTGGTTCACCTCCAAGAGTCCTGTGCTATCTGCCACTCATTTAGCCACAGGGTACTATTAGAGAGGAAAAATAAACTAATTTTGAGAGGATTGTTAAAGACACCTTTTTCAGAAGCTATCAAAGAAGGTCAGAGTACATCAAAATTGGGCCAATCCCCTTCTTCAAAATTTGATAAATCAGGAAAAAGGTCCTCTTCTTCAGGTGCTCAGTCCAAGCCATCAGAAACATTACAAAAAAGTTTCATCTTTGGACCTGAAGGTTGTCGGGCCTGAAAAGACATCTTCCTCGGCTCCTTAAGTATTTTTGCCAATGGAATTCTGTGGAGCCGGTCCCCAGAACTGGAACCAGTACCTCCCACCTTAAGGTCTCCATTGTTACAGTCATCCAGATCTCCTGCTCCCTCCTCTTGATCTTCCAGGAGCTTGTCCAATGATGATGTAGATCGAGTGGTGCAGAGGCTATTAAGGACACTGGCGGTGGCCAAACTGTTGTTGGCTCCAACCCCGAGGGCTTCAGAACTGACCAAACCCACCCCTTCACTGTTGATTCCTCCTCTGATCTGATCCCAGATCTCAAAGCCAGAATTTTCAGAACTGATCATAGTGGAACTGTCAGAGCCAAGACCTACTACAGGATCTTTGGTTCTGACTATTGCTCTGACGTCCTTGGTTCCATCCAAAACTGGGAATTCCAGGAGCCAACAGTCTCCATTTGGGTCCAAAGAGGAGAGTCAAATCTGACAATTGTCAGATCCAAACTTGCCTCTCGGGCCTTTGGCTCAGGTGAGATTGACTCCTACCTCAGCTTCAGGGCCAACTACCTTGGTTCCGGGGATTCCCTCTGGTTCTCTGGATCTGGGAGTTTCCTCGGATCAGGGCAGGGACTTTTGAGGTGATGAGGAGAGTACTGTCTCCACAGGCAGATCCACTCATGGTTCTGGACATTCTTCCCCCAAAGAAACCAATGTCTGTCTCGGCATCACTGCTTCCACAGAGACCCTTGGCCTCAGGATGCCCCATTGGGCGGAATTCTGTCTTCCAAAATTTCTCCAGAATACCCTTCTGAAGAGGTCCCTCGGAAGAAGCTATGCAAGAGGAAGCATTTCAACTTTCAGGAGGAGTCCATCACATTTGATACAGACCTTGATGATTCAGAAGGGCCCCCACAGTTGCCCTCTGAGGATGTCACCTTCTCAGACATCCTGGAAATACTAAAACAGAGAGGCATCTAGAAGCCCATCCACCCTTCTGAGGAGGAGATTGTATACCTGAAGGCTTTTGAGTCTCACCCTTCTGCCACTTGGGTGTCTCCACCTTTTGATGAGCTGATGGACTTAGTCAAAAGATGTAGGAATCTCCAGACTCAGTGGAGCCTGTTCCTTGGAGGCTAAACAAATTCATTACAGCACCGTCAGATAAAAATTTCCCAACCAAAGTAGTCCCAGTAGATGCTATGGTGGTGGTGGTAGCCACCAAAAAGGAACTTACAGAGATATCCTCCTCTGTCCATTCACCGAACAAAGAGCCTCTTATGATAGACACATATGGAAAGCACATTTTCTCTTCAGCGACTTTTGCACTTAGATCGCTGAATTACCTCACTCATTTTACTAGTCTTTAGAGAGATCTCCTGAAAGACTTAGGGGATACTCTTCAAGGTTCAGTAGCTGATGGAGTTTTGGAGAAGATTTACGCTCAGCTCTCCACCTTAAATTCAATAGTCAACTCTTCCAAGAGGTTCATTTCTTATGCAGCGGATGGAGTGAGCAGGTTAGCAGGTTCAGGAATTTCCCTAAGGAGACATTCCTGGATGTGCTTGTGTGATTTTGTGTCTTTTAAATCTTCCTTTATGAATGCCCATTTTGATGGCTTGTCCTTGTATGGGCCAAATGTCAAAGAAGCACTAACCAGGTGTGAACAAGAAGGAAAGTCTCTTTGCCATAGGAGTCCATTTTTTCCTTCCTACCAGACCTTATTCAAATGGTCAGAAAGGAGGTAAAATGTGGTTTTGAAAATCCCAGAGAGCTTTCCAGGACACATGTGGTGATTCTTCCCCCAGGGGCAGAGCTAGAAGTACTAATGGAAGACACGGACCAAGTGGCAGAGGAGGTCCACAAAACCAGGGTGACAGGGAAGCATTCCTTGGTAAGCTCTTTCAGCGTTCCTGAAAGGAGGCCTGCCTTTCCTTCTCTGGAGGCAGTTAGGTGTCACTTATCTTTGTACCCAAAAGCCTGGCTAAAAATATCAAAAGACAAGTGGGTACAAAGCATTGTATGCAGAGGTTACTTCATACCCTTTTCTTTCCCTGTCCCCTCGGGCTTTAGCCCCCAACCCTTTGAAAAAGGGCCCTAAAAATAAAAAAGGGGAAAAAAGGTACCAAAGCGACCCAAAGGATCCAAATTACCCTTTTCTTTCTTTTCCCAAAAAAAGGGGTCGGAACCCACCCTGAACAGCAAATTAAACAATTCGGAAAAAAGAAAAATTCCGAGGTCCTGAGCAATGCCCCCTTTTTCTCAAGTTTTTTTTGTTCAAAGATAGGTTGAAACCATTTAAAATATAAAATTTCCATAAGAAACAATTTTCGGAAGGTAACACAAATTCTGCTCCCTTTTTGGGGAAAAGAGAAGGTGTTAAACCAATTAGGTGAAATACCAAAAAAAGGGAAAATGGGTTTTTAAAATTTTTTCCTCCTTTTTGGGGCGGGGCCGACTCCCAAACTGGTTCTGTTTTCCCCAAAGGGAAGACCCAAATTTCCCCCTGTTTCCCTAAAAATAAAATAATTTGAAAACCCTTTTGGATTTCAATGTTTCGTTTTAGGACGGTCTAAATACACAAATGAGGAAAACTACCCAAAAGGGCCCAACCTTTGCCCCTCGGACCTAAACTACTTCAGGAAAAATCGGCGCATCTTGAAGTCTTGGGGACCATGCACAACAAAAATGATTAAAACACTAAAAAGGGGAAAATTTCCTGCAGGGCCCCTTTAAATTTATTTCCAGGAAAAATCCCCAGGCCAAAACTTTTTGGGAAATTTTGGGAAAAGCCCCAGGGGGCCCAAAAATAACCATTTTCCATTAGGTCCCCCTTTGTTCTTAAAGCCTTTACCCAGTGACCATGGAATTTCCCACATAGGGGGGGTTGGGGAATTTTGGAAAGAAAGCCCATTGGGGTTAAAAAAACCCATCTTACTTTAAGGTCCATTTGTTTTTTTAGTTTGCAAGACCAGGACCTTTCCCCCCGGGGGTTGAAATTACAGAAAGAAAAGTCAGGGATGGCAAAAAAAACAAAAACCCATCTTAACCTTGTTGAGGGGGTGAGTTTTAAGGGGGTTAAAGCTTCCCACCCTTTCGGGGAAAAATTTGAAACAACAGAAAGCAGAGACTACAAACAAAGCCCAGGTACCCCTTTTGAAAAACCCCTGGGGCCCAGTTGGGTGCCCTTTTCCTTTTTCCATGAATGCCAAATCCCAGAAATTTTTTTTTCGGGAGATCAAAAGAGTGATTTGTCCATGTTTGGGCCCTCTGGGCCCACATTTCCATTCCCATTTTTCCCAAAAATTTCATCAGAAAGCCAGTTTTTTGGGGGAAATTTTTTGTCCCCCCAAGGGCCACTTTCCTGGTTCCCTTTTTTGGGCCTCAACCCCACCTTTTTTGGACCATTCCAGATCCTGACCATGCTAAGGAGCTTTTCCCCCCTTAAAACCCCAATTGGCCACTTTCTGGGTTCCCTGGGCCCCCTAACCAAACGTGGAATTCCAAATCCGTCCCCTAGATTTAGATAGAAAGTTTATTCAAAAAAAATTTTTTTTCCGGGGGCCCGGGGTTTCCACTTTGACCCCCTTCCCAATTTTTTCCATTCTTAAAATACCAAACTTTTATAAGCAGTGAGAAATTCTTTATTAGCAAATAAATTTTTCCTTATGGGTGAATCAGGCCCCCTTGGGGCCCACAATTTTCCTTTTCTTGGAATTTTTTTAAGCCCCCCCATTAAAGACCTAAACACCAGGGCCTGTTTGTCTTCCCCCAATTTATCCTTAATTCGGCCCATATCCCGATTTTAAGATTTCTTAAAAAATTCTTTATAGCCCCCCCTTTTTAAAGAAAACCCAGGGCTGAAACTTTTCAAAAAACCCATTTGTTTTCCCAAAAAAATTAGGTACCCTTTCAAACAAAATTTTTTAAAATATTTTTTGAACAAACTTAACTTCCAAGAAGATTTTTGGTCCCAATATCAAAAAGGCAAAATGCTTCCAAGGATGTACTAGACAACATTTCTCTTACCCAAAAAAGGTTTCAGAAAATTGAAAAATTTATTTTCCCCTTTTTGTTCCCCAAAAACTTGACAAAGCAAATTTGCATCCAACGATTGAAACCCCTTTTACTTCCCAACAAAACAAAGAACCCCCCAAAATAACATTCTAAATTTGCCCTTTTTGTTTAAAGGGGGTTCCCTTGATCCAATTTTTCAAAATTGGGCAAAAACATCCTTTTTTACTCATTAAAAAGGGATTTAAAGGGAAAGGGGTTTCCTTTGGGACTATTCAAAATTTCTCCTTTGAGACCAAGAAAGGGGTGCGGGGGAATGCCCAAAGAAGAATATAATAACAAAATAAAAAGGAAGCAGAATCCCTTTGGGTTCCATTGGGGAAATTCCCTTACCACCCAATTCAGACCCTTCCCCCGGAAGAAAAAGGGTGAATTTGGAAACTCCCCTTTAAAAAGGCTTTTATACCTTTTTTTATTTTTCGCCCCAAATCGGGGCCCTTTTCCC
The DNA here is from genome assembly GCF_019279795.1 of Protopterus annectens. NCBI lineage: Eukaryota > Metazoa > Chordata > Ceratodontiformes > Protopteridae > Protopterus > Protopterus annectens. Next base: position 750,049,487 of record NC_056731.1, read on the forward strand.
CGGGCCCTGGGGGAAGGGGGTTCAGAAAGCAAGGGGGTTTTTAATTTTTTGGCCTTCAAAGGGTTTTCTAAACCCATTTTTAAAATGAAACAAAAGGGGGAACCTGGCTTATGGGAAAAATAACCTTAATTTTTGGCTTTTTAAGGTTTCAAAAAAAGGGAACCGGTTCAAAAAACCCACCCGTAGGGAATGGCAAAATTTTGGACAACAGAATGAATTTTGTTCTTAAATTTTTTAAATTTTTGGTTTTTTTTAAGGAATTCCAAAAAAAACCCCAAAGGGATTCAGAACCCCGTATGATGGCAATAATAACCAGTAAAACCTAGGAAATTTGTCTAAGGAACAAGTTTGGCCCTTAAGTATACGCACTAAACAAGAGTTCTGTAAAAAAGGGCAAAAATTATTTTTTTCCCGTGGAGAAAAGGAAAAATTAATGGTAGGGCCAAGGTTTCAAAAAGGGTGCCTGACCCAGGGAAGCAAACACCTTCTAAAAAAAGTTGAAAAATTATTTTTCCCTTGTAAAAAAAATTTAAACCATTGATTTATTGGTTCCATTTTAAAATAAATGCTTTCCCGAGGAAAATTATTTAAAAAAATTTAAAAATTTTCCCCCCAAATTAAAAAAAGTTTTTAAAAAAAATTTAAAAGTATTTACATTATTAAAATAATTTCCCCCCTTAAAAAATTTTTTTTTAAAAAATAAAATTTAAAACTAATAAACATTTTTTAAAGGGATTTTTAAAAAAAGAAAAGCATTGTAAACCTTTAAAATTAAAATTTCCCCTTAAATTTAATTTTTTAAAGTCACCCTTGAAAACAAAATTTTTAAACTTTAATTTCTCAAAGGGAACTTTATATTCCTAGAAAGATATAAACCCATATTTTAAAAACCCAGCTTTTATGAGCTAATCGGGAGGCGGAAAGGGTTTGGGGTTTTAATTTGAAAAAACTTTAAATATCCTGTTTTCATTCTAGTTAATAGCACTTTTTTTTCCCCACTGTGTTGAGGTTTAACAAAATTTAAAGGGTTAAGCATCTTTGGGGTTTGTTTTTTTTTTTGTAGGGTTTTTCTATATTTGTTTTTTTAAAAAGCATTTTAATCTTCTTGTTTAGGTTTTAAAAATTTCTAAAATTTTAACCTGGGGGGTTTTTTTTTGTTGATTTCCTTAAAAGGTGTGTTTTGGTAGTTGTTTGTTAAAAAAGGCTTTTCTGAGCCTTCGGTTTTTATGTTTAAAAAAACCAGTTACATTAGTGGGTAAATTTGTTTGCCATTCGGTTTGGGGTTTTGGCTATGTTGAGTAACCCTTGTTGGGCTTTAAATTTTTTAAATTGTTTGGGAAAAGGTTATTTTAAATTTAATGTGAATGTTTCTGTCTTTTCCAACTGGTTCCGGGAATTTGGGGAAAGGGGCCTTGGGTTTTCAAATTTTTAAATTTTTAAAGGTTTCAATTTTTGTTTTTTTTAAGAATTAACCTTTTATTTTTTTCCTTTTGAGGAAATTAAGAATTTCAAAGGGTTAAGAAACTTTGGGTTTTTTTTGATTTTTTTTCCCTTTTTCCCCCCTTTTTATTTTTTAACTTTTTTTCATTGGGGGGTATTGTAAATTTTCTAACAATTAAGTCTGGTGTTTCCCATTTTTTTCCACCTTTAAGGGAATCCGTTTTCTGCTTTTTTTCCCCTTTCCCTTACAAATTTATTAAATTATATTATTATTATTTTCAAACCTTTTCCGGCCTTTAGAACAGTCCAGATCAGTTTGCTGTTCCCTTTTTAACTTTACCAATTTTTTTAAATTTTTATTAAATTTTTTTTCTTGCTGCCTTTTCCTAGTTTCAGCCCAAATCGTTTCTTACCGGGACTTTTTAAGCTCCTGAACTTTTGTTAAATTCAAACCCCTTAATTTTTTTCTAGAAGACGGTTTTTAGTTTAAAATAAACTTGGTTCTAGGTCAGCCTTTTTTTCTCCTTTTAACCGAAAAACTAAAACTTACAATGCACAATTCCTCATGTTAAGAAACCTTTTTCCCAAAAATAAACCTTAGGATGCAATACCCAAGGGGCCTCTTTCCCCCAAAACTGGACTAGGGCAAGAAAAAGGGTAAAATTCAACAATCCCCCCTCCTACCCCCAAAAACCCCTACAACCAAACACAATAGAAAAAAAACAACCCTACACGTGGAGGCTTTCAAAAGAAGGGTAACCTAAAAACCAAAACACAACAAATCCCCCAAACAAAACCCCAAAACACATAGACAAACCACCAAAACCACACCCTAAGGCTAATAAAACCCCCTTTAACATAGGGGTTTAAGCAGAAACACAAAAATTTCCACCCAACACAAACAAGAGAAAGACTTCAGTCCCCTTCAGGGCCATAAGGCAAAAACATCCCCCAAACACCCCAAACAAGTCAAATATGACCTGTATGTCCTTTTGGTTAAAAAGGAGAAATTCCCGGGACTCCTGAAAGGGCCAGGGACCTGCCCAACTTGACCCAGGCATAACCAAGCCCAAATAGCCCCTGCCTTCCCCAGGGGTTAAGACGGAAAAAATGTTGTTTTTAAAAGGCGGGGCCGGTGTAAATTTTTGGGACCAGAGGTTGCCGGGATGACTGATGAAAAACCCCATCCCCAGAAGGGTAAAACCGTCCCCTGGATTCTAATGGCAAAGGGCTTTCCCTTAGTGCCTTTTAAGGTTTAAAAAGAAATTCCCCCCATAACAGGTACAACCAAAAAATTTGAGGGAAATGCTACTTTTTCTGGAATCAAAACCTCAAAATCACCCTTTGGCCTTTTTAAAATAGAAAATTACACCATAACAGGACCGGCAATTTAGGGAGCCCCCTTAATTTAAAAGGGGCTAAATTCAAAACACCTTTGGCCACCAAAAATGGAAAAACATGTGACACCCCTTCTTTAAGGGAACCCCCAAGGCTAGGGCCCCTAATATCCAGGATATTCAAGTGCCCCTTGGGGCAACCGATCAAACTTAAGTCATGATCCCACCCCCAGATCCACTCCTCCATTGTTTCACGGAATATGTCCAATCCAAAGCAATAAGGGTAACAAACCAATTGGGGAAACTTTCTGACCAACCCGGCTTCTTTTCTTGTTTCACTACCCTTTACTTGTTCCCTTCTGGTTCTCAAGCAAATTTCCTAACTGGGAAACTTGACTGATCAGAGAGTCTTTCAGGAATTCCCTCATGTTCTGGCCATTCTTCCCAGGAAACCTGGTTCTGGCATCAGTTCCTCGGAGCCGGCTGAGTCAATTGGAATCTGTTCAAATTCCCCGACTGGTTCTGAGATTCTCCTCAAAAGTACCAAGTGCTTCAGTTCCAGAGTCCTGCTGGACCCCTTGGATAAGGCCCACATTTGCCTCTGAGGAGTACCTTCTCAAGGTCCTGGAAAACAAAAAGAACTTCAGAAGCCATCCCCTTCTAAACGGATTGTTACCTGAGCTTGGCCTCCCCTTGCCCTTGGGTGTCTCCACCTTCTCAGACGATACTACAGAGATGAGAAGCCCAACCATGAGGAGTTTTGGAGGATACAATTCTTACAGCCCCCTTTGATTTGGGCCCACTTCCCGAGATGCTTTGGTTGGTACACAAAAAGGAACTCAGGGGACCTCCTTGGCCACAAACAAGCCCTAGATAGAACTTGAACAATTTCCCTTAGCTTTTGTTGGTGCGACTTACAATTACAGGATCCTTGACGTCCTTCGAAACAAAGGTCTTTAAGCAGGGAATAATTTTCCCAGATTTAGCCTAACCTAATTTGCATTTTACCAAATTTAAATTCTTAAAATTGGGGTACCTTCAGGTTCAGGCATTTTGGAGACATTAGCATTCTCTTATTTTTTTAATCTCTTCCTAATGCATTTTATGCGTTGATGGCAAATGTCAGGAGACTTCCAGGTGTACATGGAGTTTTGATTGGTCATTTCCTTTAAATGCCATTCAATGGTCAAGGTTTTATGGGCGAAATCCAGAGGTTACAGGAAAGGGGTTTTCCCCCAAGGAGCATTCCTGAGTACTATTGTTAAATGGCCAAAGGAGGATTAAATTTAAATGCAGGGAAGCTTCCAGGAAGCTCAGCTTCCAAGGAGGAGCTTTTCTAGGAGCATTACTGCATGTCCCAAAACCGGTAAAGGAAGACAAGTGGTCCATTATGCAGAGGATTTCCCTTTCCTTTTCTTCCCGTCGAGCTCAATACTTGAGACACAACCGTAGAGGACAAAAACTAGAAACAAAAGTTTGGAAAAGATTCCGAATCTTTCCTTCGGACAAGAACACCCATGATCTTTCCTCCAAGAAATGGCTTAGAATGATTCGCAAAAGAAAATCGAAAGTCAAGCAGATGGTACACTATCAATGTTCTTTTTTGAAAAGAAAGGGCTGCCCACAGATTCAGGAATTAAAAATAAAATGATAGCAAATAGTTTTAACACTGGCGAACCATCCTCAAATTCTGGCTTCTTTGGCCACTCCAGATGAGTTCAAATGATGCGAATAAAGTACTGAGACATGGATTCAAGGTATCACTATGATGGCTCCTGCTCCCACCAGAGATTGTTCCAATGAGAGCCCTGCAGCTCTTAACCAAGAATCAATTTTAAAACTGCCTGTTGCCATCTCACTATCGTTTCTTCCAAGCAAGACACCAATGAGGGAAAACTGTCTACAAAGTCCAATCTAGAACATCTGGACCTAATTTTCCAAATACGGCGAACAGTCTGAAATCTAGGAGATGGAGAACACTAACCAGGTTCCATCAGTCTCAGAAAATCTCATCTACAAAATCAGGAACCATGTGAATCCATGTCCCTAAAATAATAATTTCAAAAACTCATTGGTGATTCCTCACTCACTACATCAGGTCGACCTTTTCAGGAACCCCCTTTTGCATGAACTTTGAAATTCCAGGAGATTCATTTTGGGACAGCCCGGCATTGGGACCCAAGCCTCTTCCATCATGTCCTGAGATGGACATGCTTAGGTTGAGCTTTTAAGGAAAGCTTCCAGGGACATTGCACACAGACAACGTCTTTTATCTTCTAAGAAGGAGCACAGTTATGCAGTTAGGCCCTACTACGGAGGGTGCATTACCAGCAATCAGTGAGGCACATCAGGAAACAAATAACCAGCCCTGAGAGAGCCCATGCTTGGGGGCCCTTCCCAACTTCTGAGAATTGCTCAGAAGCAATCTGAAAAAAAGCAGCAGTTTCTTATCCTCTGGTGAGTCCCAAGAAGAACTGCAGTGGCCGGGCTTACATCTTTCCTACTCCATGAATCCAAAATCACAGAAAGCCGTTCCTTGAGAAGGATTTGTCCTGATGCCCTACGGGCCCACTCAATCTGGCCCCTTCCTTGTTAATCCAGAACCCATTCTGGAAGCAGACTTTGCTCATCACCAAATGGTCCACTCATTTCCCCTATTGACACCTGGGCTGGGATTCACCAGCTTCCTAACCTTCTCATCAGTAAGCATCTTCCTTCAAAACTTGTAGCGGTTGGACAAAAAAAACATTCCTAGGCCTCATACCAAACTTTCTGGCCCAATATCTCCACTTAATGTAGCAAAGCTATTTAGAAGCATTCAGCTCTTTGGGGTTCATACAGCATTTTTTCCATATCTCATCAGAAAACATATGCCTAAGTTGTAAGGCAGTGAAAGCTAATTTTATTAGACAAATAAAATTTCCAAACCATGGAACCGACCCCTCTTGACCCAAATGATCTTCCATTCACTGAATCATTGCATCTTATTATACAAACTATTCTTGTAGCCATACTTTGCAATTTATAGCTGCAACATTCAACATGATCCCACGCTTTTAAGATGAGATTTTAAATTAATCCATCTTCCTACCCAAAGACTCAGACAACATGCCAATAATAACTGCCATTTTCTTCCACATAGGACCTAGCAAATACCCTATACCAACGATGTACTAGAAATCATTTTTACTTATCAAGAAGAGTTTAAACTGAACATTAGGAAATAATCAAAACTGCTTTCATAAATCAATTTCTACTACAAACAATGATTCCCAAAACTTAAAATTTAAAACAAACTTCCATAAAAAGGGTCTTCCAAAGAAAACCCCATTGCTATCAGGTGATTCCTTATACCAATTCTTTAAGAACTTCCAAAACAAAGCTTACATCATGAAAGTTATTTGTACCTTTAGAATCCTTAGGTCACATTCAATGATATTTCCTTTAGCACCAAGAAAATTTAGACACTTTCCCAAAGTTAAGGATAGGAGCATTGGACCACATCCTAAGAATTTCCTTTACCATAAAATGTGCTGTGGGATGTCCATCCTTCATTAATCAAAGATGGCACCTGGAAAAGGTGATCAATTTTTTGTCCTGTCCACTATTCTTTTTTTCCCCATTTATTCTGCCAGCCCGGGGACCCCAGTGGTGATGGTATTTTTCCCCACAACAAGGTTTCTGACTTTTTTATGTAGTCAAACTAGTTGGTTCTTACCCAGCGTATGGAAAAATTTGCCAAAGAATGGAAATTGGTTATAATTCTTTAATAGGTCTTTTGCCCCATTTTAAGAAAAGAACAGGGGCAGCAATCACTATGGGAACAAATTCTTTTAGACAGTTTTTTTGCCGATTTTGAAGGACTACAAGAGATGTCTGCAACAAGCCATTACACAGAATTATGTAACAGAAGTCATTAGGGCCCTATAAGAACCAGTAGAACTGGTTTGTTCTAAGGAACAAGCACCCAGTATGCTGACCCACCGAGATTAAGCTTGACTAAAACGAAATGTTATTTTTTTCGTGTTGAGACGACCAGATTGGCTTCATGGTAACTGACAAGGCTATTCCCTAATCCATGATAAAAGAGTAACCAGTGCCTGGATTAAAAAGGTAAATAAACATAAAGTGCCTTCACCACTTAGCACAAAGTAAAAAAAGTGAAAAAAAATTTTAAATTTTAATAAAATTAAAACCTTACTAAAATAAGGTGTTCCTGTTAAAAAAATAAAGTCTTTCCAGGAAAATACATTTCCACTAAAATTAAAATTTTACAAAAAGTACAATCCTGTAAAACATAAAGTAAAACATTTACATATAACTTATTCCACAAAAAATTTCAAATAAATTCCTACCTAAAGTTTAATTTTTTTCAGGACTTACTGCAAAATAAAGCATGTAATGTTTGACAAAACATTTAATTCCTTAAATATTTCCCATATCTTAGATGCAAGCTTTCCAAAATAATCGGAGAGGCAGATTTCTCTAGAGAATTTCCATAATAAAAAGTACCTTTCCCATCGAGTATTATGGCGGTTTGATTTTCTCACTGAGTTAGTGTAATTATAATTAAATTTTGCATTGTGGTTAGTTTATGATTTCCTTTAATGTATCATAGTTTAGCAAATAACATTTCTAGAGCTCTGGTGGTTTTGTGTTTAATTTCTGCATATTACTAAGTATTGTTTGCATTATAGCATTTCCATAGAGCTTGTTTTTTTTTTATGTTGTGAGGTTTTTGAATTGTCAGACATTGTTTAAACAGGCGTTTTTGCTTGTGATTGTATGCGTTTGCTGAAGTTCCTGGATATCTTGAAAGCCTTATGGTTTTAAATTTTTGCAGTTTTTCGGTCAATGGTTGCTAGATACTTGTATATGCTGTGATTTCCTAGTTTTTAAGGTAGAGGTGGCTCTGAGCTAAAAAGGTATATTAAATTTATCTTTTTAGACTATTTTGAGGTATTAAGACTGGTTGACACTATTGTGAGTATAATATTGTACATTTTAACTTTTTGGGTTGTTTTGATTTTTTTTCCACTTTTTATTGATAATTTTCTACTTGTATTCAGTTTTTTTTAATTTGATCTAACTACCTCCCATTATTTTTAAACATTTGCTTCTGCAGTTTTACACTAATGTTACTATGTTCTCTTTCCCTTTATTTCAAATTTTAAGATATAATTTGGTATGTTTTTCATTATTTTACTTTTTTTTCCTTTACTTTTCAAGTTGTTTTGCATTTCTGAAATATTATTATATAAATTTTATCTAGTTTTTCTAAGCTTGTTCCCCTTTCCTGGTTGAGAAGCTCCAGTAAGTTTTCTTATAACTGACGTTTCATTTAGCCCCAAATTTTTTTGGGGTAAGCATTATTATATTTTCTTAAGCGTAACAGCTTTCATTCTACAGATCAGTTTCTTACTTGCTGTTGAACCTTTGTACATAAATAAGCTCTATCAGGCATTCTAAGTTCACCTTTTTTTTGACCTTTAATTAAAATTGGGCATCAGAATTGCTAGGTACAGACTTTCTCCTGTACCAGAAAAAACTTTAGGCTCACATTGCCTAAGGAACAAAATCTCTTCATCCAAACACTAACACCAGGGAGAAGGACATGCCCAAAATAAACTAACCTTCCCCAAAACTGGACACAGCAAGAAAGAAAACATAACACCACAATTACTCATCAAACCCCAACCTAGGACCACCAAAGCAAAACAAACAAATCCACCCACATGGACTAAATAAAACCCGCAAATCAGTGCCCACAAACACCAAACCAAACCACAACCAAACCCCAAATAACATAGAAAATCAGGCCACTACCCACTCAAAGGCTAAAAAAACCCAAGACTGTACTTGCAGGTGCAGACACTTTCCACCACCAGGCAAACAAGACAAATATTGACCCCTCACAGCCATGTGTTGCATACCGAGACTCCCCTACTCAAAAAGAGAATGGCCAGCTGTCCATCTTGTGCAGGAGTAGCCCTAGCCCTGTGGCTCCATGACCAGAAGCACGTCCAATCGCACGGTTGACTTACAATGATAGCTCTGTGCCTTTCCCCGGGAATCCAGTACAGTCCCGGATGCATGACAAAAGGTAGCTTCGATGTCTACTGTGCCAGTGTTCTGCCTAGGCATGTAAACACCCATGTTTTAGAAGATCAATGACAAATTTGACTAACGGCAAAGCTAATTTGATAAGCTTTAAGCAGATCAAACCTGAAAATGCCCCAAACGGATCTTAAATGGAAACTTGACTCTGTGATGATAAGCTGGCAAGGCTCAAAGCACTCCTAAGTCCTTTAAAATTAAAACCCAACATTTGCCACCAAACCTGGTCAAGCACAAAGGTGGGATTCCACATTAATGAATCCACACCTAGGCACTCCGATAAGCATCCAAGATGCAGTGCACTATTGGCAAGCCCCAATCCAGGTAGCTCTAGTTTCCCACCAGCCATATTCCCACATTTTGGAAAAGAAATTTAGGTCATTACCCCATATGGTCCAATCCCACCTATTGTAAACCTAAATCATCCGTATTCCATTTTAAAATCTGGTTCAAGCCAACATTTGGATTCCTTAGTCCTCATCTGCAGTTTCTCGATTGGCGGGTTTTGGGGGTATGGGTACTTCCCCCAGCGACCCGGGTGTTCGGACACCCTGAAATATGTGGCACTCTCTCCAGAGCACTCTGGTTCTGGACCCTTGGAAATTTGTCTCAAATTCTCCAGATACCCTTCTGGAGGTCCCTCGGAAGAAGCTTGCAGAGGAAGATTTCCTTTCAGGAGATCCATCATTGTCGGACTTGTATCAAAGGCACCAATTCTCTGAGGATCACCTTTAACACCTGGAGATTAACAGGGCCAATTGCCCATACCCTTCTAGAGATCCTGGAAACAAAAGCAGGGGCACTTCCCCTTCGGGTCTCACTTTGATGACCTGATGGACTTTCAAAGTCAAAATTCTCCAGAGGTCCCTTTCTTGAGCTGAAATTCTACACAGATAAAATTCCCACCAATTCCAGGAGCTATTGGTAGCCAAAAAATTTCTACAAGTACCCCGTTTCTATTAAAGAGCTATGAAGACAAATGGAACACATTCTCTCAGCCATTTTGACTAAGACCTGAATTACACACTCATTACATTTTCACCCTTTAAAGACTTAGGGATCTCTTGGTTGTAGTTTAGGAGTTTGAAAGATTAGGCTCCTTCCATTCAACTAAAGTAGTCTTAAAGAGTTTTTATGCACATTAGAGTTGCATTCAGGAATTTCCTAGAGCATTCTGGATGGCTTGAGGATTGAGCTTGGAATCTTCCTTAAGGAATCATTTGGATGTTTGTATTTATGCCATTCACCTAACCATTTGAACTTAAAGTTCTTATAGGACATACCATGTTACAGACAGAAAGTTCTAAGGAGCATGTGTTTTGAAACCCCAAACTTTATAAAAATTGGTGATTTCCGTGGTAAATCAAGAAGACTCACCAAGTGGAAAGGCAAAGCTAGGTACAGGGAATTCCTTCCAATTTCAGAGGGTTCCAAAAGGCTGACAGGTTTCCCTTGGAGCTTTTCATTTTCCTTTGAAAAAGGCCTGGCAAAATTTCAGGCAAGTGGGTCAACTTGTATGCAAGTTACTTCAACTTTGTCCCAAACTAGATGACAAAAGACTTCCCGTAGCTTCAGCTCTAAAGACACCTGCCACCACAGTCAGGAACAGTCTTACCAAAAGATGGAAAAAATCAAGTCCAGTCCAAAAAAATGGGATCGAGTTCATCCTTTTTCATTACCAAAAAAAGAAGTCAGCATCCGAACCAGCAGAAGCAATTCTAGAAAGAAATTTTTGGAACGACTCCAGATGTTTCCAGAGACAATGATAGGCATCCAAACATACCTCCATGCTGGAAGCCATATAAAATGGTGCCTCCTAAGTCCCATTGACAACCCAGTAACAAAGTTATGGTTCCGCAGCTCACTTGAGCACCAGATTTCAATGTTGTGCTAGAGACGCTCCTGATGCACCAGTTTTATGTTATCCAATAGATGACCGCTTCCTGTTGCCACCTAAGAATCTCTATAATGGAACACACCTTGTCTTCTCAAGTATGTTAAGAGCATCTAAAACCGGGGTTTCAATATCCTAAAGGGCCAATCCAAACACAGATATTATCCAAAAAGTAGAGCAAGCCAGCTTGAGTCTGCATCCAGAAACAATAACCAAAACATTGCTGTGTCTAGGATTGGCAGCTAATCACATTTATGGAACTACCCATTCTCAAAGGTATTGAACTGCAAGAAACTTCATTTCCTATTTATAAGGGACTTAGAACCTTTCTTGGGCCTTTACCCACATACCATGATCTTCACATAGGTTTTGCATTTCACGCAGTCAGTGACCTGGAATCCAGTCTTACTAAGACTGCAGAGATTGCTTTGTGCACATTCCAATGTCTTAAGGACTTGCTTTCAGTTCAAGTACGGACATTTTCCACAAACAATGAGCACAGTCGAAACTTGTTGAGGCACAAACCAGGGCCCCTCTTACCACTTTGTTAGAGACACCAGGGACTCATGAAAAAGATCAAGACATCCCAGGCAATATGACTAAAGCAAGACAGTATGCTGTACATTTTCAATCCATGAACCTAAATGAGCCTTTGCCTGAGACCTCTGGGAGTCACCAGAGATGCATGCCAATTGCCCTTGCTCTTAACCCAACTCCATTGATTCCAATGCCTCAGAGCCCCTTACACCGAACTTCCTGACCAAATTTCCCAAAACATTTTGCAAACTTTGCCTCACCAAAGGGCCTTCAATCTGGCCCATTCCTTTCCTATATCCAAGGAGCTCCCTACCCTTCCAACCTCCATTGATAGTGCTCCATTCCAAACCTCCTGGCCAACTTTGCTCTCGTAAACATACCTAACTGTCCTAACTTTGTCAATCTAGACAACAAAAGGATTCTCATGCCTTGATAACAATTTGCTAAAATTCTTCACCTGAATTAACAGCTTGGGGCCCAACTGCAGCTCCATTCTGATCGTAGCAAATCTTAATTCCATAGTAATGGGAAAATTTATGCCAAATTTAAGATTTTAGGCCTTATAACCCACATTAAACTCCAAAGGGATTTTTAATTATCAACCCATTTAACCTCCACATTCGGGGCCCATACTTCTTACTATTTGATCCTTGAAATAGCCTTATACCTGATTCTAAGAGACTTTGACACATTTAAAAACTCTCGAAGTCCAAAGGTAAAGTTCCTCAACAAACCTACCTTCTTACCCAAAGTTGATCATCCTTACTGAACCATCCTGACTGCCAGTTTTTTTCCCAAACTATCAAACAGAATATTTTTCCAACGATTACTAGCAACATGTTAATTAACTAACAACTGTTCAAATGACAATATTTTGCCCTTTAACAAAGAAAGGCTCAAATCTAAATTACCTTTAATCATAGATGCTCCTTTTCAACCAATTCAAAAAAGAATTTCCCTATACCAATGATTCATGAACATTGCAATTTTCCCCAAAAAGGTATTAAATTGAACCATTTTTGCCTTTGCAAGGAATACCTTATCATATACATTTGATTGGCTAGGGGAAAGGGGAATCCTTTATCCACTATTCAAAAATATTTCCTAAGAACCGGGAAATTTGCTAGAACTTCCCTTCAGTAAAAGAAGAGATAGGCAACTGCACAAAAGTAAGAACTACCTAGTACAATTCCAGAGTTATTTCACCAAGCCCTTTTGGGGTCCCTCTCCTGAAACTTATCCACCCATAATGTTCTCTGAAAGGTTCAATGCCTTTTAAATTTTTCTGCAAACAAATGGCTTCCTATGTTTGTATGGTTCAGCTCGCCTTAGTCTGCTTATGGCCTAGCCAAACTGGGGAAGCCCGACTTGTTAGAATGTAGAACTGGAAGGTTAATGCATTATTGAATAATACTGAAAAGATTTTTTTGGGACATTATGCTGAAGAAAACCTTTCAGCAAATGTTTGGCAAATTTCTGATAGACAGAACTGATTTCTGAACTCTTAAGGAGCAAAATCTGACTAGCAATAACCCTCTAAACAAGATTCATGTATCCTTGTCATTGACAATAAGAACCCAGGGACATAAAAAGAAATGGTATAAGGAACAAGTTGCACTAGAAAAGTATGCTCACCCAAAAATTTGCACTTGTACTGACAAAGGCTGCAATTATGCCTTCTTGTGCAGAGGATGAATAACCATTCATGTGTTGTTAAAGGTAACTAAAATGCCGGGAAATTAAGGTTAAACAACTTAATTAAAGTACCCCTAAACCAGTAAATAAAAACTTTAAAAGTACCACACTTATCACAAAAGTAAAATAAACCTGCTTCACTGGATTTAGTTAAATAAAATTACCCTTTCCAAAATATAAAAAAATTTCCTTTACAAAAAAAAGATTGAATTCCTTTAAAACAAGTAAATTAAATTTTTAAAAGTACAATTGTCACAAACTAAATAAACATTTTCCTAAAGAAATTATTAAATGAAACATATTACAACCATTGACCTCAAATTCCTAAAGGCTGTTTTAGTCAACTATCTTATACAATGTTTAGTATGAAGTTTCTGAGTGCAGATTTAATCATGAAGTTACATTCCAAGGAATCCAGAATTTCACCTAGCATGGAAGTCGAGAGCCCAATACTAATCTGTGATTTAAGATTGGTTATGTTTTATTTAAATTATTATAGATTTTTTTATATTTTGAGTATTTAACATTTATTACATGTTAAGATCGGATTTGTTTTCTATTTTTAGGATTGATGATTGCTTGTTCTGATTTGATTTATAAGTCTTTTGCTTTTTGTTTTAAACTTTTGAGTTTTCTACCTTGTGTGTTTAACTATGCATTTTCCATATAAGATTGTTTGGGTATGTTTGTTCATATAGGCTGTGTGTTGGCACATGTTTGTTGATAATTTGCTAGCAGTCTCATCCATAGTGTTGAAGCATTGCATTTTTTCTGATATGTTGGAGTATGCTGATGGGTTCACTTTGTTAAGTTTTTCAGTTGATTTGTTATTAAAGTTAATTGTTGGTTTCGTTTTTTACTAGAGTTAATGGAAGTCAGTATGCTTTCAGCTGAGTAATCTGGGTATAAGAAGGGTCTGATCTATTTGAGTATTTTAAGTTTTTTTTCTACTTTTGAGAGTTATTGTTAGATTTTTTTACTTGTTAAGTTTGAGTGTTTTCTATTTTGTTAACACTCGGGTTTTTGGTATCTGTTTTTATATTACTTTCTTGCTTTTCTGTATTTATTGGGCTTTCTTCCCCCACTGTTTTTAATTCTAAAATCCTCAGAACATTGGGGTTTCATTTACTTTCACCCTTTCCCCCTTTACAAAATTTTTTATACTTTCTTTGCAGTTTCCTGCCTACTGTAATATCTTTCAACCAGTTTCTGTTTCCGAGTTCTAGCCTTCAGCAGAATTTCAGGCGAGTAAGCTTCTGCCCCCTTTTTCTTTGATAACAGTTTTCTAGTTTCAGCACTCAAATCTGTTTCTTTGAGCTCAGCACTTGTTCAGAACTCACTGTAAGCAGTAAATAAGCTACAACTTACTACAGCACTCAACTTTCCTCACTTGTCTAGAGGAGACCGGTTTTTAGTACTTAATAAATAAGCACCTATCCAGGCATGTCTAAGGGTCAGCTCCCGGTGTTTTCTCCTGTCTACCTGATAAATCTGGACATCTTAGGGCAATGCAGCAATTGCCTCATGTATACAGACAATCCTCTCCTCCTACCACCCAACACTACAACCTGTGAGAGATGCACTTATATAGCCAAACTGGAAACAAAGCTCTCTTCACCCAAGACTGGACTAGACAGTCAAGAGGAGAAGGTAAACACTTGCACCACAATACACTCATCACATAGTCCCTCAAAACCTACACCACCAAAACACACACATAGAAAAACAAAACACACACCTACATTCGTGGAGGCTTTCAATAAAAACCTGCCTAAGCATCAGGGACCTCCAAAGCAGAAACACAAGCAAACTCCACCCCACAACACAACCCAAATGACACATAGCCCACAAACTCAGTGTGCCACTCAACCACAGCCCATAAGGCATAACAACATACCCAACACTCTAATCATAGGTGGCTGTATAGTCAGGCACACTGATGTTCCACTCAACAGGCTAAACAAGGAGAAAGTTACTGTCAGCTGCCTGTCAGGTGCCATGATCTGCCACATAACGCATGCACTCAGGTCACTCCACAACAAGTACAAATATGACTCTGTCACTGTCCATGTTGGTGTGAATGACCTGAGACATACCTCCCTGGACTACATGAAAAGAGACATGGAGCAGCTGTCCAATCTTGTAGCCCAGGCAGGTATGACCCTAGCCCTGAGTAGCATCCTGCCATCACCCAGAATGATACAACAGTACAAGGACAAAATGATTGACTTTAACAATTGGCTAAGCTTCTGGTGTCATTCTAAGGGGATCCAGTATCTGTCTGCCTGGGATGACATGATCGACAAACCACGATGCTTTGCCAGAGATGGCCTGCACCTGTCGCTCTTTGGATTCTGGATACTGGCTAAGGCTATTAACACCCCTATAGTGCCTTTTTTAAGCAAGATTCAAATGACAAATTCACCACCATAACAGGTACAAGCAAGCAAAATTTGAGGGTAATGCTACTTAATGCTAGAAGTCTAAACCTCAAAATGCACTCACTCGAGGCACTCCTTAAAATGGAGAACATTGACATCTGTGCAGTGACAGAGACCTGGTTCAAGGCTCCAGAGAGCACTCCTGAATTACCAGGCTATAATTCATACCACACCTTTTGGCCACCTAACCTGGATCGAAACACTAAAGGTGGAGGCATGTCCACATTCATTAAGGATATCCACACCTCCAGGCTAGTTGCTCAGCATAATGCATCCAAGATTATCCAAGTGCAACTAACTCTGGGCAAGACCGCAATTCAAATTGTAGCTTGCTATAGATCCCCCCACCATGCCCCAGGATTCCCACTCCTCATTTGTTGATACACTGGAAAATATTAGGTACAATCTCACACCCTAATAATGAGCGGTTTCAACTACCCCACCATTAACTGGGAAAACTTCTCATGTACCAACTCCTGTGCTTAGCGTTTTCTGGAATTCATAAATTCCAATGTCTTGGATCAACTTATCCACACCCCCACCAGGGGCAGCAATATCCTAGACCTGGCCATTACCAACATGGGCAACCGGTGTTCCACACCAGAGGTCAATTCCTCGTTGGTCAGATCCGACCACAAACAAATCACCCTAGACATCCACATCCCACCCCCCCATTAGGGAAACCATCGTAAATAATTTCTCCAAAGCCAACTTCACGCTTCTTAAGACAGAATTGGCAAACTTCACGATACCCATGCTGATGGACATTAGAGGTGTGACTGCTGAATCCTATACAATTGCACTTTATAAGCACTTACACAAGTGCATGGATCATGCAATCCCTAACAGAACCAAGATGCTATCCTCCAAAACAAGGAAGCCAATCTGGTAGTCCCCTGCTGTAAACAAACTCTACAACAGAAGAAAGAAACTGTTGCAAAAAAGTGTAAAATCCCATGATTGGAGGAACTCCGTTGCCAGCTTCAGTAAGAAGCTGAGATCCCTCATAAAATCCTCCAAAGCTAGTTACGAAAATAAAATTGCCACTGATTCTAAAGACAACCACAAAGCATTCTATAGCTATGTCAAGAATCTCAATGGGAACACTCAGATCTGCTCTGAGTTACAGCACAATGGCACTGAATATACAGAACCAACTGATATTGCCAACATCCTGGCAGATAGGTTCAGTGCTAACTTTACCCCTCTCTCATCCCCTAAAGGGCCCACCTCTATACTGGAAGAATGTAAAGTTCCTGCAATCATGGCTGCACAGGTAAAAAACACACTCTCCAAAGCCAAGAACACACACAGCATCCATGAGACCTGACAACATCCCAGGCTGCATTCTACCTGAACTACAGAAAAAACTGGCACCTCACCTAAGTACCATGTTCAATCATAGCCTCACCTCAGGCTTTGTGCCCATTGAATGGTGCACAGCAACAGTTATCCCACTCCACAAACGGGGAGCCACCACGGACCCCGGGAACTACCGCCCCATTACAATGATGAGTCTGGTCTGCAAGGATATGGAACATATCATCATGGAACTTATAAACAATGACATTGGTAATCTCTAAACTCTGGATCCTACCCAGTTCAGGTTTGTAAAAGGCAGATCATGTCTCCTAAACCTGATAGACTTCTTTGAAGTGGTCACCAAAGCCATAGATGAGGGTAAGGTGGTTCACACAGCCTAGCTAGATCTTGCCAAGGCTTTCGACACCATCCCCCACTCTGGAATTATAGATAAACTCACTAAACTTGGTATAAATCCCTATGTCACAAGATGGGTTGCCAACTGGCTCACTGACAGAAACCACACTGTGAAAGTAGCAGACTCTAAATCCAACTTCAGACCAGTGACAAGTGGAGTATCACAGGGTTCAGTCCTAGGTCCTCACCTGTTTGGTATCTACTTCTCTGAAGTACAGGCTAACACAGAAGGTCTTTGGCTAACAAAGTTCACAGATGACTGCAAACTAGGAGCCATAATCAAACCCCCTAACGATGTGGACATCCTACAAAAGGGCCTCACTGAGACAGATGCCTGGTGTCAAAGCAATGGACTCAAGCTCAATGCCAAAATGTGCATTGTCATCCCTTTTGTTAAAAATTCTGTACTCATGAACTACCACATAGGCAGTAGTCTACTTAACACTGAAAGTATGATAAGAGACCTTGGGAGACAGGTGGACAGTAGTCTCTCCTTTGATAATCACATCGCCACAGTAGTCAGGAAATCCTTATATGTGGCACACCTCATCACAAAAGGTTTCTCATCCAGGAAAAAAAGAGGTCATTGTTCCCCTCTACTCATAACTTACTAGACCCATTATAGAGTAAAACACCCCTTTTGGTATGTACTTTACAAGACATCTACAACAACTGGAAAGGCCGCAGAAATATCTCACAAAGAGGATTACCGGCCTCAAACAAATGCCTGCCCTATGCAGACCATCTCAAAAAACTCCAGCTTTACTCTGTCGCATATCACCTACTCAGAGGTGATCTCTGCCTAACATACAATGCTATGTCAGACCCAGAGCTGTTGGACATGCTCCACGTAAAGAAATTCCAATCCCTCTGAGCTACACGCTATAGGGACCTAAACCTTGTCACTACAGTAAACAGAACATGCTGGAGGGATAGATTCCTGTCCCAGAGACTTCCCATACTCTGGAACAAATTACCTATCTATATCAAACAAGGCTCCTCATTAGCACTCTTCAAGAAAAATCTTGATGATTGGATAGGAGATAGGAAATCCACCCCGCAGATCACTTCTGTAGCTCTGCTTGACAGGGGCACAGGAAAATAATTTTCTTGGGTGGCAAAAGCCAGGGTACCGTTATATATATATAGGTTCATATATATATATATAGGTTCATATGTAAGTACTAGGCTAACTGCCCTTATGGGCCATTTTAAGCCTAGACTAGAGGCCATTGAATGAGAGGTACAGGCTAGCCATTGTGATATAAGTTAAACATTTTTCCCATACCTACACATACTTGATCCCCCCTAGAATAAAAATAGCTATTCAGCCAATTGTGAAAGCCAGTTATCTTTTGTTCACAACTAGGCATCATTCTTGGTGAAGGAAGGATTCCATTCAGGGCCAAAAACTATTTGAAACTGGAAATCTCAATGTCCCCTTTTTGTTTAGAATCAGGCAGTTTACTAAGTTTAAGGATGGATGGTTTGCCACTCTGTAAAATAATTAGAAAATATGTCATTGCATTTCTTGAAATAGTTTCAAGGATTATGAATTGCATTCTATTGCAAAACAGAAGACCTTGAGAAACATTCATTTTTAATGTACATAGGCTCTTGTTAGATGATAGAATTTTAACTTGTTCCACCTCTCAAGGTCTGCCTTATGCACTGAATTACTCTTAACCAAGTTACTGAAAAAGAGAAACTCAAGTCAGATTTAAATTTAACACATACACATTTTATCTTGTTTAACGAGAGATTTATTTGACTGGAAAAGGTGGTGATGTAACAATGTCATTCTGAGTATAGAAGGGAAAGAAAGTGAATTTGTCCTAGTTAAACATATAGTCTACAAACTTACTGTCCACTATGCCACGTATTTTCATGAAACAATAGTGTTTTAAAAGTTTGAATACATAAGGGATATGCACGCTATCAAATGCCTTATTGAGTTATAAGAAAAACAGCTTCTTAACTAGGTTGTTCCATAATATTTTTATTTTATTTTTATTTAACATTTGTTTACCAGGAAAATCCGACTTGGAACAAAGCCAATTTTCAGCGGAGGCCTGAAGAGAAACGCTTGAGATTATATCATGAGTCATCATAAAACACCTCTTAGTGATGTTTATAGTCATTTTCTTAATATCACTAAAATATATTTCTTTGTCAAGCTTACTGATGTCATTTACTTTGAAATACACCTTTGGGGAAGGAGTACCTCATTAATTTCTGTGGTGCATGCTATAACTGCGTAATGCTGTAGTGTGATGTACCTAGTTAGGTAGGAGTTCCAATCCCAGACATAGCAACTGTGAATGTTGGTGTGTGTGTGTGTGTGTGTGTGTGTGTGTGTGTGTGTGTGTGTGTGTGTGTGTGTGTGTGTGTGTGTGTGTGTGTGTGCGTGTGTGTGTGTGTGTGTGTGTATGTGTGTGTGTGTGTTTGTCATTTGTATTGTGTGTGGAGGTGGCTGTGAGTGTGTAACAACTGGATTGTGGAGCAGGTATTGCAAATTTCTTATATGGTGGGCCTAATATATGTCACAATGTCCACCTTACAAGGATAACGGATGTCAAACAGCAGACAGCCTGGGGTTGACAATCCATACCCTTACATGTGACATCAAGGCCTGGCAAACAATTTAGGCAACCCTTGTATTACCCAGAGAACACTCTCAACCCATACCCAAACACACTCAGCTAGGCAACAACTACTTTGTTGGTAGTTCCCTGCATATTGCCCACATATAGTAACCACGGTGTGATTGCAGCAGACTACAGAGGGCATGGCACCCTGTCCCATCGCTACAATAGGCACATAATTGCATACAGTGCTCCTTCACTATGCTTCCCACTGGACACCTGCAACAACTGTAGTGCCATCAAATGTAATGCACAAAGGACATACCATGCCTTAAACACATGCCCTGTATGGACAGATGCCACTGACACCAGAGAATACCTGTATCATGCTGTCAGTATAGGTGCAGGGTGTCCATTGCCAGTTCCAACCACATGAGGCCAGGAATGGCACATCTGATGATAACAATCTGTATACACAACATGCTCCAGACACCCCAGGTAAACTTCCACATGTCACAGAACATGCATGTGGGATGTGTGCACATCCCAGACACCATCCATGTCATGGACTATAAAACACATACATGGCAAGCATTGCACAGCACTGGCCACCCAACAATAGTAACCCAGATGACTGGATGGTGAATACAATACCCACCTGTGTTGGCCAATCCAGACACTACACCCCTGAGCCACACTGCAGACCATTGTCATGTGGCCTGATGCCAAGGTATACCCTTTACCTAGCCTTGTACAGCCTTCTGGTACAGTCAACCACTACACACCTGTGAAGCAATGCACTCATGCATGTCAGTACTGGCAACCAGTGTCTGTTTGTGTGTGTGTGTGTGTGTGTGTGTGTGTGTGTGTGTGTGTGTGTGTGTGTGTGTGTGTGTTTGTGGAGTTTAATGATTTCAACACCATTCACACTCACTACACCTCCCATTGGCCTACTGAAGCATGCCTTCTGATGTCAGACACCTTTACATACCCTTTGCCCATATATCATCCTGATAACCCTTGCGGTACATGTGATACCGGCGTATTACTGTATTGTGGCAAACTAGCTAGTTAGAAGTCTAATCCTGACCCTGCCAACTGTGTTAATGTGTGTGAGTCCCTCAGAGAGTGTGGCTGTGTCAACATTGACACCTGTTCATGTGGACAGGCACATGTACTACACCTACCTTATCCCTCCTATATCACTGTTGCAGATGTCACTCACCATCAGATATACCTTTGGACAACTCCCCAGCATGTAAGCTCTGTGGTGCATGCAATAACTGCATAGACATGTGATAGCAATACATAGTCAGGCAGGGGTTTGAAACCCTATACTGGTAAGTGTGTGACACAAACATGCTTAGGTTTTACTCTCCCACCCCCTCCCTGTCTTACTTTGTCTCTGTCTGTCTCTCTCACTCCCTCTCTGGTGGATGTGGAGAAGTACACCTGATTTGCTTAGGCAGCAGCTTGTGTTTTGTAAGTGATGCTCATGATCAGCTGATGGCCTCTGCATGAATTGCAGTCCCCCACTAGCTGACTGCATGTGAAACAGCTATGGTAACATTCCCATAGCCAATTGCATGGAAACACACTCCTATACCTAGGAACATCATGTGGGTGTTGGGTCTTTTCATTCACTGTGAGCAGGTCCTCATGTTGGTGTTTGGCAAACAGCATCCCAGATGGTATTGGGATTTACCTCTAACAAAATACACTGTGGATACAGGCCAGCAGACAGGAGGAGGATGTGCCAGACATTACTACAGAATGTAAGTGTTGCTCTTCTGTATTTGGAGTAATGTTGGTTTAACAGGGTTTGTGTGGATATGGCTTGTTTACATGATTTAACACCTGTCATGACAGTGTTATGTGTTTCAGGAAACTCCCACCTGTAGGATTATCTGCAGACTGGGCAGTGTTTGGAGTTTTATGTTTCTTGTGTTACTCACAGATCACCTATTCTAGAACTGCAGAAGCATAGTCTGAGGATTGCAGTTAGTACATGGTGACAGCCATGAGAGTTACTGACTTCATAACCCTCATAGGACATATGTCACAACAAACCCTGTTACAACAGTAAATGTATGAGGGTATCACAGCAACATGCCAATATTGGCCCAAAGTTTGTGGCTCCAGACACAAGTCTGTCAACCTTTATACATATGTCATGCAGTCAGAGGTGCATATTGTTAGAGTGTGCTCAACAATATACTAAGGTTGAAAGTAACTTTGCTACAAATATGCAACATAAATAAGATATAAAATAAAGCTTGTTTAAATGTTGAAGTAGAGTTTAGCAATATGTGATTAGCATCCATGCTAAATAACTGTGGCTTAAAAAAATAAGGAACGTGCTTATGAGTGTATTACACACACACACACACCAAGAAAGCTGACTTCTTACAAACTTGGCAAGAATGTAAAAAAAAAAAACAGGATATATCAGGAAAAACCTAATCTGCTTTCTTTAAAGAATGGACAACTGGACATGTTTTTATCCACAAGGTGTTTCCTTGAAAAATATGCTTTTCTAAAAAAGTTTAAAAATTTGCTTTTCTAAGAAAGTTTATCCACAAGGCGTTTCCTTAAAAATATGCTTTTCTGCACTTATCAGCATTTGCACAAGAACAGATGTGTCAGCATTTGCATCATCAAGGCAGTATCTTTCCAAAACCAAGAGGGTGTGTGCTTAACTAAAAATGTATATAAAGTCTGTATTAAATCCAGTTATGTTAGAGGTATGGTAGGAACATATCGGTTCCGAGATAAATGATATATCTTACATCATCCATGATTGTTTGAGAAGTAAAGTAAAGCTAAAGCTGTAACATTAGTACGTGTGGTTTATTATTAAAAGTTATTTGTTACTGCTCTGAGTTGATGCTGCAAAGTATATTCTTTCATCAGTGCATATTCTGCAAGCTTCTGTGTGGAACAAGACTATAAAAGAAACTATAACCAGACTTCAATTTTAGCAATCCAGCCAGCAAGACTGAGTATCTTGAGAAGACTTTAGATCCTTCACAGTAAACAGCACAGTAAGCAGCATCAATGAATAATTATTTTTTCAATGGCGAGCCAACCTGCAATCGAACACATTGGGAGTGGTAAGCCCTGCAGAGGGTTACTTCAGTCAAATTGCAGTAACTGGCATTTGTACATATGTCTGAATCCTAAACAGAAATACTCCAGTTTATGCAGCTTGCAGCAGTACATTTTTTTAGACGTCTTAATCCAAATTGAGCCTGAAGTTCAGGAAAGTCGCAGTGCCATCAGTTTTCCAAGAAAAGGTGACTACTTACTTTGCACAGCAGTCCACTGCCTGTTGTGTTTGACCAGCTTCACAAGTGACAATGAAAAATGTCCAACCATCAGCAATAACAGCCTGATCACCTGTTTTCTTGCTAACTGGTAAGACTTTTTTCTGTGCCACATTTTTTAGAATGGATGCTATTAGGCAGAATTCAAGCAAATGAAGTCAAGTTTTACTCTTAATGTAGCAGAACAACCAGATAAAATATGGAGTAAACTGCAATGTTGGTATACACAGCACATTAGTAAATGTAAAACCTTATTAGGGCAAGTTGACATACAGGCATTATGTAAATGGATTGTAATTTTTGACTGGTATTTGCAACAAAAAATGAAGTATATCATAACAAGTGTTTATTGTGTGATTCAACAGAAATTGTATTTTGGGTGTCTTGCCATAAAAAAAAGTATTGCATGATATTGCTAAAACAATAGACTGTGAAGACAGATCTGTTCATGATAAAGAATTAACTAAGACTAAAGAATTGTCATTATATCCAGATGTAAAGCAGTTATGTCCAATCAGTACATTACTCTCTGAATTAGAACAGCAGTTAAATCTTTTATTAACAGAATCCCCTCTAGATCTTGTAACACCTTTTAAACATTATGTACAAGCGTGGAATGATGCCACAGCTATACATACAGATGAAAACAGAAATAAAGCTTACGATAAATTGATAGAAGAATTTAATCAAATTTTAAAAGATAAACAAAGTGAGTTTAAACACTTAAGGAATGCCATTCAAGATCTCTGTCAAAAATGTATAGGAGCCCTACAGTCAACAGAAGAATCTAATACTAAGTATCATACATCTATTAAACACTTACAAACAGAAATGAAAGACCTTAAACAGCATTTGAAGGAAAAGGACGAAGACTTAGATCAATTAAGAGAAATTAACCTACAAAATACTGTCTTAATATCCCAGCTAAGGGAAGAGTTACAAAACACAAAACCAGTACAAATTATTGAACATGGACAGGGAATCACCACAGATTTGTATACACAGTCTAGGCTATTACAGAGTTTACCATAGTGGAATGATAAAAGAGGCATATTTTATAAAATGCTTGCTTTTGAAGAATGGGTGGCATATACAGCAGGATCTGGAATATGGACAGATGCATTACTTAGATGTTTCTGGATTTTTATTCCAAAATGTTTTAAAACTTTCATTCAGTTAAAGCAAGATGCTTATCAGTTAAACACTAAAGTAGGACGTATGACAGCCATTTTAATGGCTTTTACACAAGGGCAACCTCTCACAGCCAAATTATTAGATAATTTCAAAATTACTATCACAGATAAATTAATGCAACAAAGTGAACATTTTAGGCTTGCGTTTCCAATCATATATCAAAAATTAAATAACAAACAGTAGCACAACGTTGCAAGTCCACAGATGCGATTTATTAATATCAAAAATCAGACATGGAAAAACCTGAAATACAAAAGCAACTAATACATTGCTTCTTAGAACAAGTCAAAGGAGTTCCAGGGGATATTAAATGTATCTATAAAGAAAATTCTGATACCCTTACTGATTTGGTAGAAAAATTAATGAGGGGACAAACTATGGCCAATGCTGGGACATTATACTCACATCATATCTTTGCATTTACAGATGATAGTGAGCCATTTGAAGTAATTGGTGAGATTAAAAATAGAGGAAGGCAAAGGTGGTGTGACCAACCACTAGCAGGAACAGCTGCATCAGCACCACCAGCTCCTGCCTCTATATTTATAGCACCAGGATCAGGTACAGGTAATGAGCAAAAGGCACCAACATACTTCTTTTGTAAAAAAATAGGACATGTTAAGCAAAATTGTGATCATTATAAAGCTTGGCGCAAAAAGAAGGAAGAACAGGGGGTGTTTCCAAAAAGAGAGAAAAACATTTACAAGAAAAGTCAGAAAAACAGAATTATGTATACAACCCTTATAATATTAGTAAGGACAGTTATAAGAACCATCAGTATACAGGAAAAGGGGAAGTATGCCCTATAGATTTTCAAACAGTTTCACCTGTAAATTCAAAATATTTGATAGAACAGGCAGAAGGAATAGTTAGGCAACAGTTAAAAAAGAGATTAAAAGCCTAAATATGTAGATCATTCAGACACAGAGGAAGATGACAAGCAAAAACATGAGGTGTGTCATATTGCATTTGACAATAAAAGAGAGGATGAGTGGATCTCCTTACAGTAGGGATGTGCCCCCCTAATCTGGTATCTTTCCTGACTACCTTTAAAAAGGGTTAAGATGGATGACCACTGACTGATATCTGGGTAGAGGGGACACTATGGAAAAATGTCTTATTAGACACAGGAGCAGCAGTATCTGTCACAGTTACTGGCAAACCCTATAAAAAAGATTTTCATTTCAGTATTTAATGGCACAGGATGCTATGCAGTTAGTAGCCAAAATGTGGACATAAAGTTTAGTCAAGAGGAACAGACATGTAAGGGTGCATTTTTAATGCATCCATCTTGCACAAATACCATTATTGGTATGGATATTCTAGGGCCTTTGGGCATAGTAATTTATTTACCTAATGGAATTCTGTGGATTGGAGACGAGCAAAAAGGAGAGGAAGAGCAAAATACAGGTTGTTATGCAATCTCTCTACCTGATAAACTTGAGAAACTTACAGGCTATGAAATTACAGACAGCGAGGATGTGTAGCAACATTTACAACAGCAATTCCTGAATCAGTGGTCTAAGGGTCCCCATGACTGTGGTAAACTAGAAAGCCCAGTAGAGGCAGGAAGTGATCAAGACTACATACCACCTTTTCAAAAACAATAACCTATTCCTAGGGAAGCAGAAGAACATATGGAAAAATGTATTGCAGAATGGGAAAAAGAAGGGATTATACAAAAGGGCAACAGTCCTACAAATTCACCAATCTGGCCAGTTAAGAAAAAAGATGGTAGTTATCATCTTGTTATTGATTTACGGAAGGTTAATC